>NC_088415.1:90921059-90956059 GCF_034236695.1 Oncorhynchus nerka
TTTATTTGAACTGGCTAGCCAGCTAACTTAACAGTCCGGAACCTCCAACGACGGGCCACAGTCCCGAACCTCCAACGACGGGCCACAGTCCGGAACCTCCAACGACGGTCATCAGTCCGGGGTCTCCAACGACAGTCATCAGTCCGGGGTCTCCAACAACGGTCATCAGTCCGGAACCTCCAACGACGGGCCACAGTCCGGAACCTCCAACGACGGGCCACAGTCCCGAACCTCCAACGACGGGCCACAGTCCGGAACCTCCAACGACGGTCATCAGTCCGGGGTCTCCAACGACGGTCATCAGTCCGGGGTCTCCAACGACGGTCCTCATTCCGGGGTCTCCAACGACGGTCCTCAGTCCGGGGCTTCCAACGACGGTCCTCATTCCGGGGTCTCCAACGACGGTCCTCAGTCCGGGGTCTCCAACGACGGTCATCAGTCCGGGGCCTCCAACAACGGTCCCCAGTCCAGAACATCCGGCGATGATCCACGCAGCGAGGGTCCCCAGTCCCTAAGGCGAGGATGCGCAGTCCAGAGCATCCGACAATGATCCACGGGTCAGTGCTACAAGAGCGGACTCAGTGTAAAGAAGGGGGCAGCTTCCAGTACCAGAGTCGCCACCGAGGTTAGATGCCCACCCAGACCCTCCCATATAGGTTAAGGTTTGCGGCCGGGAGTCCGCACCTTTGGGGGGGGGGGACAGTCACGCCCTGACTGTACCCTTAGTTATCTTTGATTTCTTTATTATTTTGGTTAGGTCAGGGTGTGACGAGGGTGGTGTGTGTGTTTAAATATCTATGGGGTTTTGGTATGTCTAGGTAAATGTAGGTCTATGGTGGCCTGAAATGGTTCCCAATTAGAGGCAGCTGACACCAATACTCTTTAGCCAGCACACAAGAATGGAATGGTCTACCGTATCAAAAGCTTTCTCCAAGTAAATAAAAATAGCAGCACAACATTGCTTAGAATCAAGGGCAATGGTGACATGGTGACATCATTTAGGACCTCTAAGCTTGCAGTGACACATCCATAAAATGAGAGGACACCAGATTGCGTACTCGAGAGAATACTATAGATGTTAAGAAAGACAGTCAGTTGATATTGACAAGTTTTCTAACACGTTTGATAAACAGGGCAAAATAGAAATTGGCCTATAACAGTTAGGATCAACTTGATCTCCCCTTTTAAATAAAGGATGAACCATGGCTGCCTTCCAAGCAATGGGAACCTCCCCAGAGAGGAGAGACAGACTTGACGATGATAGGGGCAGCGACCTTAATTTTAAAGAAGAAAGGGTCTAAACCATCTGACAATATGTCAAGTTTAAGGAGCTCCTTTAGCACCTCTGACTCAGTGACCGCCTGCACGGAGCATCAGATTATGTCGCATTAGAAGGGGTGAGAGATGAGGAAATGTTGGACGGGCAAGGAGGCATTGCAGAATCAAATAGGAATCCTGACTTAATGAAGTGAGATAGGTGAATGGTGGATGGCTTTTTAAGATTCATCTGCTATTGTCCTTGTCACAAAATTGAAGAAGAGAACAAGTAAAATAGAATGGAGATTGAAAATACAGTGATTAAAAACTGTGGAAATTTAGACTGAATTAAAGGTAATTAAAGGTAAGGGTTCTAATGATTCCGAGGTAGTGATTTACATTTGAAGTATGTTATTCAAGAGGTAGTTGTAGAGCAGTGGTTCCCAAACTTTTCTAACATTCAACCTCCAGCTGTACCACCTCTAGCACCAGGGTCAGCACACTCTCAAATGTTGTTATTCTGACTTCTGTGACGCATACAAGGCCCTCCCCCGCCCTCCCTTCGGAAAAGCTGACCACGACTCCATTTTGTTGCTCCCAGCCAATAGACAGAAACTAAAACAGGAAGCACCGGCACTAAGGTCTGTTCAACGCTGGTCCGACCAATCGGATTCCACGCTTCAAGATTGCTTCGATCACATGGACTGGGATATATTCCGCATTGCGGCGAACAACAACATTGACCAATACGCTGATTTGGTGTGCGAGTTTATTAACAAGTGCATCGGTGATGTTGTACCCACAGTGTCAATTTAAACATTCCCCAACCAAAAATCGTGGATTGATGGCAGCATTCACGCAAAACTGAACGCACAAACCACTGCTTTCAATCAGGACAAGGTGACCGGAAACATGACCGAATACAAACGGTGTAGCTATTCCCTCCGCAAGGCAATCAAACAAGTTAAGCATCAGTACAGAGACAAAGTGGAGTCACAATTCAACGGCTCAGACACGAGAGGTATATGGCAGGGTCTACAGTCAATCACGGACTACAAATGGAAAACCAGCCCCGTCGCGGACCAGGATGTCTTGCTCCCAGACAGACTAAACAACTTTTTTGCTCGCTTTGAAGACAATACAGTGCCACTGACACGGTCCGCTACCAAAGACTGTGGGCTCTCCTTCACTGTAGCCAATGTGAGTAAAACATTTAAACGTGTTAACCCTCGCAAGGCTGCAGGCCCAGATGGTATCCCCGGCCGCGTCTGCGGGCATGCGCAGACCAGCTGGCTGGTGTGTTTACAGACATATTCAAGCCCAGTCTGCTGTCCCTCAAGAGGGCCACCATTGTTCCTGGTCCCAAGAAAGTTGAGGTAACTGAGCTAAATGACTACCGCCCTGTAGCACTCACTTCCGTCATCATGAAGTGCTTTGAGAGACTAGTCAAGAACCATATCACCTCCACCCTACCTGACACCCTAGACCCACTCCAATTTGCTTACCGCCCCAATAGGTCCACAGACGACGCAATCGCAATCACACTGCACACTGCTCGAACCCATCTGGACAAGAGGAATACCTACATTAGAATGCTGTTCATCGATTACAGCTCAGCATTTAACACCATAGTACCCTCCAAAATCATCATCAAGCTCGAGACACTGGGTCTCGACCCCGCCCTGTGCAACTGCGTCCTGGACTTCCTGATTGGCCTCCCCCAGGTGGTGAGGGTAGGTAAACAACATCTCCACCCCGCTGATCCTCAACACTGGGGCCCCACAAGGGTGTGTTCTGAGCCCTGTACTCCCTGTTCACCCACGGCTGCATGGCCATGCACGCCTCCAACTCAATCATCAAGTTTGCAGACGACACTACAGTGGCTTGATTACCAACGACGACAAGACGGCCTACAGGGAGGAAGTGAGGTCCCTCGGCGTGTGGTGTCAGGAAAATAACCTCACATTCAACGTCAACAAAACAAAGTAGATGATCGTGGACTTCAGGAAACAACAGAGGGAGCAGCCCCCTATCTACATTGACTGGACAGCAGTGGAGAGGGTGGAGAGTTTTAATTTCCTCGGCGTACACATCACGGACTGAACTGAAATGGTCCACCCACACAGACAGTGTGGTGAAGTCACAGCAGCGCCTCTTTAACCTCAGCAGGCTGAAGAAATTAGGCTTGTCACTAAAAACACTCACAACCTTTTACAGAGCATCCTGTACGCTATACCATCTACTGCATCTTGCCATCTTGATGTAATTAAATGTATCACTAGCCACTTTAAACAATGCCACTTCATATAATGTTTCCATGCCCTACATTACTCATCTCATATGTATATACTGTACTCCATACCATCTACTGCATCTTGCATATGCCGTTCGGGCATCACTCATTCGTGTATTATTCGTATTCATTCCTTTACACTTGTGTATAAGGTAGTTATTTGTGGAATTGTTAGGTTATATTACTTGTTTGATAGTACTGCATGGTCAGAACTAGAAGCACAAGCATTTTGCTACACTTGCATTAACATCTGCTAACCATGTGTATGTGACAAATGCATTTGATTTGATTTTGTTTTTTGCCATCATTGTAAGCCTGCCACATACACTAGACAATACATTTATTAAACATAAGAATATGAGAAGTGACAAAGAACTCTTATAGGTCCAGGGCACAAATAATTATATAATAATAATCAATCATTTTGCTCTTTATTTAACCATCTTATATCTAAAAAAGAATTTGTTCATCGAAAATTGTGATTATCACCATAGGTTAATGAGAAGGGTGTACTTGAAAGGATGGATATAACTTTGCAATGTTGGGTTGTATTGAAGAGTCTCAGTCTTAAATCATTTTCCACACACAGTCTGTGCCTGTATTTAGTTCTCATGCTAGTGAGGGCCGAGAATCTACGTGGTTGCAAAGGGCATCAGCGTTTTGTCAAGGCAAGATTCTCTGAATCTCTGGACTCTGGCAGTGGCTTTTGATTAAATTCAATTTTGACAGATCCGCTTCTTGCAATTTCGATGTGGCTCTCCTGTTCAGATATTGGTAAGAGGACTGGAAGTAGAGCATGAAAGGGATAACGAATTCAGTTAAGTTTGTCTCTCAATTTAAAAAAAATGTGTCAATACTTTGCCTCTTGATAACCAGCACACTTCTGTATGTTGTAAAAGCGTTTTCACTGTAGTGTCCAAAACGCCTTTCAAGCTTTCAGGCATTCCCTTGGCAGCAAGAGCCTTTCGGTGGATGCTGCAGTGTATCCAAGTGGGGTTGGGAGCAATTGCTTGCATGCGTGTTACCACTCCACTAGGTCTCCCTGTCATGGATTTTAAAAACATGAGCAGCAGCTATGGACCGTTAGTGGAATTCCCGCGAGAGTAACGGTTAATGTGATTGGATGTTAATGATTTGACTAGGCTACCTGTATTTGACATTGTGTTGTTATTTCACTGAACACTAGATGGTTTAATTTAAAATGTTGGCAGTGAAACGAGGCTATTCAGGCGAGAAAAACACCCACATTTATTGCCCCGTTAGAAAATATAAATGAACTGTTTTTTTTCAAATGTGAATCACATTTTTATTTGGTGTACCCCAGTTTGGGAATAGCTTGTTGTCGAGGAACTACGTGAGCATTTTAATAAGAAGTTGAATATGTGTAATATTTGTTTACACACACACACACACACACACACACACACACATATAGGAATGCAGGAATGACCATTGTTTTTTGTGACTGGTGTGTGTGTGTGTGTGTGTGTGTGTGTGTGTGTGTGTGTGTGTGTGTGTGTGTGTGTGTGTGTGTGTGTGTGTGTGTGTGTGTGTGTGTGTGTGTGTGGCAGTGGGGAAGACACATGCATACTGTACACTGCACTTCACTACATCATTATACAGTACATTGTCAGACTATGTCTACTCTGAAGAATCTCAAAGATGTCCTTGAATCGGTCAAGGTTACAGTTCAACGAGTTGTCTTCTCTAGCTGTGTCTGCCCCGGGCTATCCCTTGGAACATCTCCCCTCAGAACATATAATCCAAGAGGACATCAGAGAGGAAAGAGAGGGACAGAGAGAGAGAAAAAAGAGAGAAAAAAGAGAGAGAGAGTGAGCGAGTGCGAGAGAGAGAGAGATGAATGGAATCAGCTATTAAAGACTACCGGAACCCACTGGATTCTTCACTAGATGAGCTTCAGTACAAAACACAAACCTGTCGTGTTGACATATACTAACTGAAATGATAAAATATAGACCACAAATTCAAATTGACTACACTTAACCCCTAAAGTCCATGAACGTGCTGGCGTGACACGTGACATTTTTTGAATAACTCCGTGTGTGTAGAGACTTGCCATTTGTTGTAGTGGCTGCAGATCAATCCCCTTCCGTTGATATAAAGTTTGCAACTTTTCCATAACATGGGGCTTGTAAAAAGCAGTGTTTCTACAAGAGGGGATCCGGACTAGAAAATCACCACGAAATCATCTGTACAACCGAAACCATTTGTACACTCATTTTTATTTACCTTTATTTAACTAGGCAAGTCAGTTAAGAACAAATTCTTATTTTCAATGACGGCCTAGGAACAGTGGGTTAACTGCCTGTTCAGAACGACAGATTTGTACCTTGTCAGCTCTGGGATATGAAGTTGCAACCTTTCGGTTACTAGTCCAACGCTCTAACCACTAGGCTACCCTACCGCCTCATACGACTCCATCGTCGGTAGAGGAGACACTCACGAACGCGACAGTATAAGCTTTAACATGCCCACACATCCTCATTTCGAAGGATGACTTCTCACAAAACTGACTGTTCCGACCGAGCCAAATTGAGCTACAAACGAATAATATTGACTGTCACAAATATTTAGCACTCACTTGTTTTGCTCTACGATGTCAGAAAGTAACTCAGTACTACGGCAAAAATGGGTATTAAAACATAATCATAGTGACTAAATATGAGTCTAAAAACCTACAGAGTTCTGACCATGGTATGACCATCTTAAAACAATCCCCTCTGTTAACTCAGTAGATATCGCAAACGTTAGACTTTCAGGATCCCTTTAACATTACCTCAGCTCTGGCATCTTCCCCTAAGGTCTGATCTAGACACAAAAAAAAATTGGAAACAAATTTGACCCCAATAATTAATGTGGAATCCTCGTTAACAGCAACCTCTGGAAAATCCTCTGCGCTATCATCAACAGCAGACTCCAACATTTGCAAAAAAAAGGTTTTCTGAGCAAATGTCAAAAAAAAAACATACAACAGGTCACATTGCACACCCTTGATGACGAACAAACAAAACAAAAGCACAGTCTTTTCATGGTTTGTTGATTTTCAAAAAAGCTTGACTCAATTTGGCATGAGGGTAAGCTATACAAACTGATGGAAAGCAGTGTTGTGAGGGGGGGGGGAATGAGGGAAACGTGTAACATAGATTTTTTGATGTACACAAATAAAAGATAAAAAATTGGCAATAAACACACAGATGTCTTTCCTCAGGGCCGTGGGTTGAGACAGGGATGTAGCTTGAACCCCACCCTCTTCAACATATATATCAATTAATTGGTGAGGCACTAGATCAGTCTTCAGCAGCCGGCCTCACCCCACTAGAATCTCAAGTCAAATTTCTACTGTTTGCTGATGATCTGGTGTTTCTGTCCCCAACCAAGGAGGGCCTACAGCAGCACCTAGATCTTCTGCACAGATTCTGTCCGACCTGGGCTCTGACAGTAATCTCATTAAGGCAAAAAATGTCCAGTTGCCAGAACCACAAATACAAATTCCATCTAGACACCATTGGCCTAGAGCACACAAAAAAATATACATACCTCGGCCTAAACATCAGCACCACAGGTAACTCAATTAGGATCTGGCTAAAAATACTTGAATCAGATATGGCACCCATTGCCGTCATGGTTGTGAGGTCTGGGGTCTGCTCACCGACCAAGAATTGACAAAATAGGACAAACACCAAACTGAGACTGCATGAAGAATTTGGCAAAAACAAAAAACATCCTCAGTGCACAAAGTTAAACACCAAATAATGCAGAGCAGAATTAGGCTGATACCTGCTGATGATCAAAATCCAGAAGAGAGACGCTAAATTCTACAACCATCTAAAAGGAAGTGATTCCCAAACCGTCAATAACAAATCCATCGCATACAGAGAGATGAACATGGAGAAGACTCCCCTAAGCAAGCTAGTCCTGGTGCTCTGTTCACTAACACAAACAGACCCCACGGACAACAACACAATTAGACCCAACCAAATCATTGGTTGGTTGTTGTTAGCCTTCTCTACCCTATAGAAGACTGGATTCTAACCTCAACTTTGCATGTTGGCAGCCTTCTCTACCCTACAGAAGACTGGATTCTAACCTCAACTTTGCATGTTAGCAACCTTCTCTACCCTACAGAAGACTGGATTCTAACCTCAACTTTGCACGTTAGTAACCTTCTCTACCCTACAGAAGACTGGATTCTAACCTCAACTTTGCACGTTACCAACCTTCTCTACCCTACAGAAGACTGGATTCTAACCTCAACTTAACATGTTAGTAACCTTCTCTACCCTATAGAAGACTGGATTCTAACCTCAACTTTGCACGTTAGTAACCTTCTCTACCCTACAGAAGACTGGATTCTAACCTCAACTTTCTGGAATAAATTCTACAGGTCATGCTGTGACGATATAATGTACTTAGCCAGCTGTGAGGCTGACTGGATTCAACACTGTGAGGCTGACTGGATTCAACACTGTATCTCTTGTGTGCCCCGTTACTGGGATAGGCTGCTGAGCTAAAGCCTAGAAATAGGTTTGGGGAGATATTGCAAGTATTTCAATCTCAGGTAATGTCACTCATCACTTGAGCATCATTAGCTGAATGACCTCCATTAAATATTTAGGTATTTCGTGTTATTACATGAAGCAATATTTGCTGATAGCCTAAGCACTAGATTATATATCATCAAACAAAACAACAACTAGCTTATTGGAAGTATTTACAGATTCATTCATTACTTCATTCATTTGTTAATTCATTCATTAAGGCATTCATCATCTTGTCCTTCAGTGAGTCTGAAAGGCATTTACAAAGCACATGTCCCGAGTATTTGACCTTGGAGCAAAAGGTGTCTATTTACAGACAGCAAGTCAATCATGGGCTGGAGCTGAGAGACCAGGCAACATGATGTCAATACTCAATCAGACACATGCCTAGTGGTGCTTAGGAAGAGGGATCTGTGTCAGCGTCCCAAATGGCACAACATGCACTTTTTAGGGCCGGAAGTCGTGTACTACATAGGGATTAGGTTTGTCAGCAGGGCAGTAGAAAGCCATGCTATCCTGGGGTGTTAGGTTGGCAGCAGGGCAGTAGATAGCCATGCTATCCTGGGGTGTTAGGTTGGCAGCAGGGCAGTAGATAGCCATGCTATCCTGGGGTTTTAGGTTGGCAGCAGGGCAGTAGATAGCCATGCTATCCTGGGGTGTTAGGTTGGCAGCAGGGCAGTAGATAGCCATGCTATCCTGGGGTGTTAGGTTGGCAGCAGGGCAGTAGATAGCCATGCTATCCTGGGGTGTTAGGTTGGCAGCAGGGCAGTAGAATATTGTTCTTAATTGACCTGCCTAGTTAAATAAAGGAGTGAGTAGGTGAGAAAAAACACTTTTATTTTTATTCCGGTGTAACAGTGAGGGGGAAAATGCTTAAGCTTTAGCTCAAGTGGGCTAACACAGTCGTGACCACAAGAGGATGGGGCTGGAATACAGACAGTCACTGTAAGACAGGAGGGAATCAGTGTAGTAACAGCTGCAGCACCAAGTCTAGGTCCAAGAGGCTTCTAAACAGCTGGAGCACCAGGTCTAGGTCCAAGAGGGTTCTGAACAGCTGGAGCGCCAAGTCTAGGTCCAAGAGGCTTCTAAACAGCTGGAGCCCCAAGTCTAGGTCAAAGAGGCTTCTAAACATCTGGAGCACCAAGTCTAGGTCCAAGAGGCTTCTAAACAGCTGGAGCACCAAGTCTAGGTCCAAGAGGCTTTGAAACAGCTGGAGAACCAAGTCTAGGTCCAAGAGGCTTTGAAACAGCTGGAGAACCAAGTCTAGGTCCAAGAGGCTTCTAAACAGCTGGAGCACCAAGTCTAGGTACAAGAGGCTTTGAAACAGCTGGAGAACCAAGTCTATGTCCAAGAGGCTTCTAAACAGCTGGAGCACCAAGTCTAGGTCCAAGAGGCTTTGAAACAGCTGAAGCACCAAGTCTGGGTCAAAGAGGCTTCTGAACAGCTGGAGCACCAGGTCTAGGTCCAAGAGGGTTCTGAACAGCTGAAGCACCAAGTCTAGGTCCAAGAGGCTTCTAAACAGCTGGAGAACCAAGTCTAGGTCCAAGAGGCTTCTAAACAGCTTCTACCCACAAGCCATAAGACTCTTTAATTAACTCTACCTACATATAGATACTACCTCAACTAACCAGTGCCCCTGCACATAGACTCTGTACCGGCGCCCCTGCATATTGACTCTGTACCGGTGGCTCTGCACATTGACTCTGTACCGGTGGCCCTGCACATTAACTCTGTACCGGTGCCCCTGCACATTGACTCTGTACCGGTGCCCCTGCACATTGACTCTGTACCGGTGCCCCTGCACATTGACTCTGTACCGGTGCCCCTGCACATTGACTCTGTACCGGTGGCCCTGCACATTGACTCTGTACCGGTGCCCCTGCACATTGACTCTGTACCGGTGGCCCTGCACATTGACTCTGTACCGGTGCCCCTGCACATTGACTCTGTACCGGTGGCCCTGCACATTGACTCTGTACCGGTGGCCCTGCACATTGACTCTGTACCGGTGGCCCTGCACATTGACTCTGTACCGGTGGCCGTGCACATTGACTCTGTACCGGTACCCCTGCTTTTTTGACTCTGTACCGGTGCCCCTGCACATTGACTCTGTACCGGTGCCCCTGCATATTGACTCTGTACCGGTGCCCCTGCACATTGACTCTGTACCGGTGGCCCTGCACATTGACTCTGTACCGGTGCCCCTGCACATTGACTCTGTACCGGTGCCCCTGCACATTGACTCTGTACCGGTGCCCCTGCACATTGACTCTGTACCGGTGCCCCTGCATATTTACTCTGTACCGGTGCCCCTGCATATTGACTCTGTACCGGTGCCCCTGCACATTGACTCTGTACCTGCACATTGACTCTGTACCGGTGGCCCTGCACATTGACTCTGTACCGGTGCCCCTGCATATTGACTCTGTACCGGTGCCCCTGCATATTGACTCTGTACCGGTGCCCCTGCATATTGACTCTGTACCGGTGCCCCTGCACATTGACTCTGTACCGGTGCCCCTGCACATTGACTCTGTACCGGTGCCCCTGCACATTGACTCTGTACCGGTGCCCCTGCACATTGACTCTGTACCGGTGCCCCTGCATATTGACTCTGTACCGGTGCCCCTGCATATTGACTCTGTACCGGTGCCCCTGCATATTGACTCTGTACCGGTGCCCCTGCACATTGACTCTGTACCGGTGCCCCTGCATATTGACTCTGTACCGGTGCCCCTGCACATTGACTCTGTACCGGTGCCCCTGCATATTGACTCTGTACCGGTGCCCCTGCACATTGACTCTGTACCGGTGCCCCTGCACATTGACTCTGTACCGTGGCCCTGCACATTGACTCTGTACCGGTGGCCCTGCACATTGACTCTGTACCGGTGCCCCTGCATATTGACTCTGTACCGGTGCCCCTGCATATTGACTCTGTACCGGTGCCCCTGCACATTGACTCTGTACCGGTGCCCCTGCATATTGACTCTGTACCGGTGCCCTGCACATTGACTCTGTACCGGTGCCCCTGCACATTGACTCTGTACCGGTGCCCCTGCATATTGACTCTGTACCGGTGCCCCTGCATATTGACTCTGTACCGGTGCCCCTGCACATTGACTCTGTACCGGTGCCCCTGCACATTGACTCTGTACCGGTGCCCCTGCACATTGACTCTGTACCGGTGCCCCTGCACATTGACTCTGTACCGGTGCCCCTGCACATTGACTCTGTACCGGTGGCCCTGCACATTGACTCTGTACCGGTGCCCCTGCACATTGACTCTGTACCGGTGGCCCTGCACATTGACTCTGTACCGGTGCCCTGCACATTGACTCTGTACCGGTGGCCCTGCACATTGACTCTGTACCGGTGGCCCTGCACATTGACTCTGTACCGGTGGCCCTGCACATTGACTCTGTACCGGTGGCCGTGCACATTGACTCTGTACCGGTACCCCTGCTTTTTTGACTCTGTACCGGTGCCCCTGCACATTGACTCTGTACCGGTGCCCCTGCATATTGACTCTGTACCGGTGCCCCTGCACATTGACTCTGTACCGGTGGCCCTGCACATTGACTCTGTACCGGTGCCCCTGCACATTGACTCTGTACCGGTGCCCCTGCACATTGACTCTGTACCGGTGCCCCTGCACATTGACTCTGTACCGGTGCCCCTGCATATTTACTCTGTACCGGTGCCCCTGCATATTGACTCTGTACCGGTGCCCCTGCATATTGACTCTGTACCTGCCCCTGCACATTGACTCTGTACCGGTGGCCCTGCACATTGACTCTGTACCGGTGCCCCTGCATATTGACTCTGTACCGGTGCCCCTGCATATTGACTCTGTACCGGTGCCCCTGCATATTGACTCTGTACCGGTGCCCCTGCATATTGACTCTGTACCGGTGCCCCTGCACATTGACTCTGTACCGGTGCCCCTGCACATTGACTCTGTACCGGTGCCCCTGCACATTGACTCTGTACCGGTGCCCCTGCACATTGACTCTGTACCGGTGCCCCTGCATATTGACTCTGTACCGGTGCCCTGCATATTGACTCTGTACCGGTGCCCCTGCATATTGACTCTGTACCGGTGCCCCTGCACATTGACTCTGTACCGGTGCCCCTGCATATTGACTCTGTACCGGTGCCCCTGCACATTGACTCTGTACCGGTGCCCCTGCATATTGACTCTGTACCGGTGCCCCTGCACATTGACTCTGTACCGGTGCCCCTGCACATTGACTCTGTACCGGTGGCCCTGCACATTGACTCTGTACCGGTGGCCCTGCACATTGACTCTGTACCGGTGCCCCTGCATATTGACTCTGTACCGGTGCCCCTGCATATTGACTCTGTACCGGTGCCCCTGCACATTGACTCTGTACCGGTGCCCCTGCATATTGACTCTGTACCGGTGCCCCTGCACATTGACTCTGTACCGGTGCCCCTGCACATTGACTCTGTACCGGTGCCCCTGCACATTGACTCTGTACCGGTGCCCCTGCATATTGACTCTGTACCGGTGGCCCTGCACATTGACTCTGTACCGGTGCCCCTGCACATTGACTCTGTACCGGTGCCCCTGCACATTGACTCTGTACCGGTGCCCCTGCATATTGACTCTGTACCGGTGCCCCTGCATATTGACTCTGTACCGGTGCCCCTGCACATTGACTCTGTACCGGTGCCCCTGCACATTGACTCTGTACCGGTGGCCCTGCATATTGACTCTGTACCGGTGCCCCTGCATATTGACTCTGTACCGGTGGCCCTGCATATTGACTCTGTACCGGTGCCCCTGCATATTGACTCTGTACCGGTGCCCCTGCACATTGACTCTGTACCGGTGCCCCTGCATATTGACTCTGTACCGGTGCCCCTGCACATTGACTCTGTACCGGTGCCCCTGCACATTGACTCTGTACCGGTGCCCCTGCATATTGACTCTGTACCGGTGCCCCTGCATATTGACTCTGTACCGGTGCCCCTGCACATTGACTCTGTACCGGTGCCCCTGCACATTGACTCTGTACCGGTGCCCCTGCACATTGACTCTGTACCGGTGCCCCTGCACATTGACTCTGTACCGGTGCCCCTGCACATTGACTCTGTACCGGTGGCCCTGCACATTGACTCTGTACCGGTGCCCCTGCACATTGACTCTGTACCGGTGGCCCTGCACATTGACTCTGTACCGGTGCCCCTGCACATTGACTCTGTACCGGTGGCCCTGCACATTGACTCTGTACCGGTGGCCCTGCACATTGACTCTGTACCGGTGGCCCTGCACATTGACTCTGTACCGGTGGCCGTGCACATTGACTCTGTACCGGTACCCCTGCTTTTTTGACTCTGTACCGGTGCCCCTGCACATTGACTCTGTACCGGTGCCCCTGCATATTGACTCTGTACCGGTGCCCCTGCACATTGACTCTGTACCGGTGGCCCTGCACATTGACTCTGTACCGGTGCCCCTGCACATTGACTCTGTACCGGTGCCCCTGCACATTGACTCTGTACCGGTGCCCCTGCACATTGACTCTGTACCGGTGCCCCTGCATATTTACTCTGTACCGGTGCCCCTGCATATTGACTCTGTACCGGTGCCCCTGCACATTGACTCTGTACCTGCACATTGACTCTGTACCGGTGGCCCTGCACATTGACTCTGTACCGGTGCCCCTGCATATTGACTCTGTACCGGTGCCCCTGCATATTGACTCTGTACCGGTGCCCCTGCATATTGACTCTGTACCGGTGCCCCTGCATATTGACTCTGTACCGGTGCCCTGCACATTGACTCTGTACCGGTGCCCCTGCACATTGACTCTGTACCGGTGCCCCTGCACATTGACTCTGTACCGGTGCCCCTGCACATTGACTCTGTACCGGTGCCCCTGCATATTGACTCTGTACCGGTGCCCCTGCATATTGACTCTGTACCGGTGCCCCTGCATATTGACTCTGTACCGGTGCCCCTGCACATTGACTCTGTACCGGTGCCCCTGCATATTGACTCTGTACCGGTGCCCCTGCACATTGACTCTGTACCGGTGCCCCTGCATATTGACTCTGTACCGGTGCCCCTGCACATTGACTCTGTACCGGTGCCCCTGCACATTGACTCTGTACCGGTGGCCCTGCACATTGACTCTGTACCGGTGGCCCTGCACATTGACTCTGTACCGGTGGCCCTGCACATTGACTCTGTACCGGTGGCCCTGCACATTGACTCTGTACCGGTGCCCCTGCATATTGACTCTGTACCGGTGCCCCTGCATATTGACTCTGTACCGGTGCCCCTGCACATTGACTCTGTACCGGTGCCCCTGCACATTGACTCTGTACCGGTGCCCCTGCACATTGACTCTGTACCGGTGCCCCTGCACATTGACTCTGTACCGGTGCCCCTGCACATTGACTCTGTACCGGTGCCCCTGCATATTGACTCTGTACCGGTGGCCCTGCACATTGACTCTGTACCGGTGCCCCTGCACATTGACTCTGTACCGGTGCCCCTGCACATTGACTCTGTACCGGTGCCCCTGCATATTGACTCTGTACCGGTGCCCCTGCATATTGACTCTGTACCGGTGCCCCTGCACATTGACTCTGTACCGGTGCCCCTGCACATTGACTCTGTACCGGTGGCCCTGCATATTGACTCTGTACCGGTGCCCCTGCATATTGACTCTGTACCGGTGGCCCTGCATATTGACTCTGTACCGGTGCCCCTGCATATTGACTCTGTACCGGTGCCCCTGTATATTGACTCTGTACCGGTGCCCCTGCATATTGACTCTGTACCGGTGCCCCTGCACATTGACTCTGTACCGGTACCCCCTGTATATAGCCTCCACATTGACTCTGTACTGGTACACCCTGTATATAGCCTCCACATTGACTCTGTACCGGTACCCCCTGTATATAGTCTCCACATTGACTCTGTACCGGTACCCCCTGTATATAGTCTCCACATTGACTCTGTACCGGTACCCCCTGTATATAGCCTCCACATTGACTCTGTACCGTAATACCCTGTATATAGTCTCCACATTGACTCTGTACCGTAATACCCTGTATATAGTCTCCACATTGACTCTGTACCGGTACCCCCCTGTATATAGCCTCCACATTGACTCTGTACCGGTACCCCCCTGTATATAGCCTCCACATTGACTCTGTACCGGTACCCCTGTATATAGCCTCCACATTGACTCTGTACCGTAACACCCTGTATATAGCCTCCACATTGACTCTGTACCGGTACCCCCTGTATATAGCCTCCACATTGACTCTGTACCGTAACACCCTGTATATAGCCTCCACATTGACTCTGTACCGTAACACCCTGTATATAGCCTCCACATTGACTCTGTACCGTAATACCCTGTATATAGCCTCCACATTGACTCTGTACTGGTACCCCCTGTATATAGCCTCCACATTGACTCTGTACCGTAATACCCTGTATATAGCCTCCACATTGACTCTGTACCGTAATACCCTGTATATAGCCTCCACATTGACTCTGTACCGGTACCCCCTGTATATAGCCTCCACATTGACTCTGTACCGGTACCCCCTGTATATAGCCTCCACATTGACTCTGTACCGGTACCCCCTGTATATAGTCTCCACATTGACTCTGTACCGGTGCCCCTGCACATTGACTCTGTACCGGTGGCCCTGCACATTGACTCTGTACCGGTGGCCCTGCATATTGACTCTGTACCGGTGCCCCTGCATATTGACTCTGTACCGGTGGCCCTGCATATTGACTCTGTACCGGTGCCCCTGCATATTGACTCTGTACCGGTGCCCCTGTATATTGACTCTGTACCGGTGCCCCTGCATATTGACTCTGTACCGGTGCCCCTGCACATTGACTCTGTACCGGTACCCCCTGTATATAGCCTCCACATTGACTCTGTACTGGTACACCCTGTATATAGCCTCCACATTGACTCTGTACCGGTACCCCCTGTATATAGTCTCCACATTGACTCTGTACCGGTACCCCCTGTATATAGTCTCCACATTGACTCTGTACCGGTACCCCCTGTATATAGCCTCCACATTGACTCTGTACCGTAATACCCTGTATATAGTCTCCACATTGACTCTGTACCGTAATACCCTGTATATAGTCTCCACATTGACTCTGTACCGGTACCCCCTGTATATAGCCTCCACATTGACTCTGTACCGGTACCCCCTGTATATAGCCTCCACATTGACTCTGTACCGTAACACCCTGTATATAGCCTCCACATTGACTCTGTACCGGTACCCCCTGTATATAGCCTCCACATTGACTCTGTACCGTAACACCCTGTATATAGCCTCCACATTGACTCTGTACCGTAACACCCTGTATATAGCCTCCACATTGACTCTGTACCGTAATACCCTGTATATAGCCTCCACATTGACTCTGTACTGGTACCCCCTGTATATAGCCTCCACATTGACTCTGTACCGTAATACCCTGTATATAGCCTCCACATTGACTCTGTACCGTAATACCCTGTATATAGCCTCCACATTGACTCTGTACCGGTACCCCCTGTATATAGCCTCCACATTGACTCTGTACCGGTACCCCCTGTATATAGCCTCCACATTGACTCTGTACCGGTACCCCCTGTATATAGTCTCCACATTGACTCTGTACTGGTACCCCCTGTATATAGCCTCCACATTGACTCTGTACTGGTACACCCTGTATATAGCCTCCACATTGACTCTGTACCGGTACACCCTGTATATAGCCTCCATATTGACTCTGTACCGGTACACCCTGTATATAGTCTCCACATTGACTCTGTACCGGTACACCCTGTATATAGCCTCCATATTGACTCTGTACCGGTACCCCCTGTATATAGTCTCCACATTGACTCTGTACCGGTACACCCTGTATATAGCCTCCACATTGACTCTGTACCGGTACCCCCTGTATATAGTCTCCACATTGACTCTGTACCGGTACCCCCTGTATATAGTCTCCACATTGACTCTGTACTGGTACCCCCTGTATATAGCCTCCACATTGACTCTGTACTGGTACACCCTGTATATAGCCTCCACATTGACTCTGTACCGGTACACCCTGTATATAGCCTCCATATTGACTCTGTACCGGTACACCCTGTATATAGCCTCCACATTGACTCTGTACCGGTACACCCTGTATATAGCCTCCATATTGACTCTGTACTGGTACCCCCTGTATATAGCCTCCACATTGACTCTGTACTGGTACCCCCTGTATATAGCCTCCACATTGACTCTGTACCAGTACCCCCTGTATATAACCTCCACATTGACTCTGGACCGGTACCCCCTGTATATAGCCTCCACATTGACTCTGTACCGGTACCCCCTGTATATAGCCTCCACATTGACTCTGTACCAGTACCCCCTGTATATAGCCTCCACATTGACTCTGTACCGGTGCCCCTCCACATTGACTCTGTACCGTAATACCATGTATATAGTCTCCACATTGACTCTGTACCGCTACCCCCTGTATATAGCCTCCACATTGACTCTGTACCGGTACCCCCTGTATATAGCCTCCACATTGACTCTGTACCGGTACCCCCTGTATATAGCCTCCACATTGACTCTGTACCGGTACCCCCTGTATATAGCCTCCACATTGACTCTGTACCGTAATACCCTGTATATAGCCTCCACATTGACTCTGTACCGGTACCCCCTGTATATAGCCTCCACATTGACTCTGTACCGGTGCCCCCTGTATATAGCCTCCACATTGACTCTGTACCGTAATACCCTGTATATAGCCTCCACATTGACTCTGTACCGGTACCCCTGTATATAGCCTCCACATTGACTCTGTACCGTAATACCCTGTATATAACCTCCACATTGACTCTGTACCGGTACACCCTGTATATAGCCTCCACATTGACTCTGTACCGGTACCCCTGTATATAGCCTCCACATTGACTCTGTACCGGTACCCCTGTATATAGCCTCCACATTGACTCTGTACCGTAACACCCTGTATATAGCCTCCACATTGACTCTGTACCGGTACACCCTGTATATAGCCTCCACATTGACTCTGTACCGGTACCCCTGTATATAGCCTCCACATTGACTCTGTACCAGTACCCCTGTATATAGCCTCCACATTGACTCTGTACCGTAACACCCTGTATATAGCCTCCACATTGACTCTGTACCGGTACACCCTGTATATAGCCTCCACATTGACTCTGTACCGGTACCCCTGTATATAGCCTCCACATTGACTCTGTACCAGTACCCCCTGTATATAGCCTCCACATTGACTCTGTACCAGTACCCCTGTATATAGTCTCCACATTGACTCTGTACCAGTACCCCCTGTATATAGCCTCCACATTGACTCTGTACCAGTACCCCCTGTATATAGCCTCCACATTGACTCTGTACCGGTACCCCCTGTATATAGTCTCCACATTGACTCTGTACCAGTACCCCCTGTATATAGCCTCCACATTGACTCTGTACCAGTACCCCCTGTATATAGCCTCCACATTGACTCTGTACTGTAATACCCTGTATATAGTCTCCACATTGACTCTGTACCGGTACCCCTGTATATAGCCTCCACATTGACTCTGTACCAGTACCCCCTGTATATAGTCTCCACATTGACTCTGTACCGGTACCCCCTGTATATAGCCTCCACATTGACTCTGTACCGTAACACCCTGTATATAGCCTCCACATTGACTCTGTACCGGTACCCCCTGTATATAGCCTCCACATTGACTCTGTACCGTAACACCCTGTATATAGCCTCCACATTGACTCTGTACCGTAACACCCTGTATATAGCCTCCACATTGACTCTGTACCGGTACCCCTGTATATAGCCTCCACATTGACTCTGTACCGTAACACCCTGTATATAGCCTCCACATTGACTCTGTACCGGTACCCCCTGTATATAGCCTCCACATTGACTCTGTACCGTAACACCCTGTATATAGCCTCCACATTGACTCTGTACCGTAACACCCTGTATATAGCCTCCACATTGACTCTGTACCGTAACACCCTGTATATAGCCTCCACATTGACTCTGTACCGTAATACCCTGTATATAGCCTCCACATTGACTCTGTACCGTAACACCCTGTATATAGCCTCCACATTGACTCTGTACCGTAACACCCTGTATATAGCCTCCACATTGACTCTGTACCGTAACACCCTGTATATAGCCTCCACATTGACTCTGTACCGTAACACCCTGTATATAGCCGCCACATTGACTCTGTACCGGTACCCCCTGTATATAGCCTCCACATTGACTCTGTACCGGTACCTCCTGTATATAGCCTCCACATTGACTCTGTACCGTAATACCCTGTATATAGTCTCCACATTGACTCTGTACCGGTACCCCCTTTATATAGCCTCCACATTGACTCTGTACCGTAATACCCTGTATATAGTCTCCACATTGACTCTGTACCGGTACCCCCTGTATATAGTCTCCACATTGACTCTGTACCGTAACACCCTGTATATAGCCTCCACATTGACTCTGTAGCGGTACCCCCTGTATATAGCCTCCACATTGACTCTGTACCGTAATACCCTGTATATAGTCTCCACATTGACTCTGTACCAGTACCCCCTGTATATAGCCTCCACATTGACTCTGTACCAGTACCCCCTGTATATAGCCTCCACATTGACTCTGTACCGGTACCCCCTGTATATAGTCTCCACATTGACTCTGTACCAGTACCCCCTGTATATAGCCTCCACATTGACTCTGTACCAGTACCCCCTGTATATAGCCTCCACATTGACTCTGTACTGTAATACCCTGTATATAGTCTCCACATTGACTCTGTACCGGTACCCCCTGTATATAGCCTCCACATTGACTCTGTACCAGTACCCCCTGTATATAGTCTCCACATTGACTCTGTACCGGTACCCCCTGTATATAGCCTCCACATTGACTCTGTACCGTAACACCCTGTATATAGCCTCCACATTGACTCTGTACCGGTACCCCTGTATATAGCCTCCACATTGACTCTGTACCGTAACACCCTGTATATAGCCTCCACATTGACTCTGTACCGTAACACCCTGTATATAGCCTCCACATTGACTCTGTACCGGTACCCCCTGTATATAGCCTCCACATTGACTCTGTACCGTAACACCCTGTATATAGCCTCCACATTGACTCTGTACCGGTACCCCCTGTATATAGCCTCCACATTGACTCTGTACCGTAACACCCTGTATATAGCCTCCACATTGACTCTGTACCGTAACACCCTGTATATAGCCTCCACATTGACTCTGTACCGTAACACCCTGTATATAGCCTCCACATTGACTCTGTACCGTAATACCCTGTATATAGCCTCCACATTGACTCTGTACCGTAACACCCTGTATATAGCCTCCACATTGACTCTGTACCGTAACACCCTGTATATAGCCTCCACATTGACTCTGTACCGTAACACCCTGTATATAGCCTCCACATTGACTCTGTACCGTAACACCCTGTATATAGCCGCCACATTGACTCTGTACCGGTACCCCCTGTATATAGCCTCCACATTGACTCTGTACCGGTACCTCCTGTATATAGCCTCCACATTGACTCTGTACCGTAACACCCTGTATATAGCCTCCACATTGACTCTGTACCGTAACACCCTGTATATAGCCTCCACATTGACTCTGTACCGTAACACCCTGTATATAGCCGCCACATTGACTCTGTACCGGTACCCCCTGTATATAGCCTCCACATTGACTCTGTACCGTAATACCCTGTATATAGTCTCCACATTGACTCTGTACCGTAATACTTATTCTTATCCGTATTTTTTGAAACAGCACTGGTTTTGTTGGTTAGGGGCTCGTAAGTCAGCATTTCACTGTAAGGTCTACTATACCTGTTGTATTCAGCATTTCACTGTAAGGTCTACTATACCTGTTGTATTCAGCATTTCACTGTAAGGTCTACTACACCTGTTGTATTCAGCATTTCACTGTAAGGTCTACTACACCTGTTGTATTCAGCATTTCACTGTAAGGTCTACTACACCTGTTGTATTCAGCATTTCACTGTAAGGTCTACTACACCTGTTGTATTCAGCATTTCACTGTAAGGTCTACTACACCTGTTGTATTCAGCATTTCACTGTGAGGTCTACTATACCTGTTGTATTCAGCATTTCACTGTGAGGTCTACTATACCTGTTGTATTCAGCATTTCACTGTGAGGTCTACTACACCTGTTGTATTCAGCATTTCACTGTAAGGTCTACTATACCTGTTGTATTCAGCATTTCACTGTAAGGTCTACTACACCTGTTGTATTCGGCGCATTTCACTAATACAATTTGATTTGATTTGGTAATCAGAGTGAAATAGCTACTAAAGATCAGGGAAATGAGTTGGAAACTTACCCGTTGTTAATAATAGACTTCCTGTTGACAACTATCACAAAAGGAGACTAGTCACCGAGATTAAACAATGGTGAGTCTACGCATCCTTGAAATGACGAACATTATTAGTACAGTATTAACAGTATTCAATACTGGGCCTTGTTGTAGTTGTTGAGCTAACATTATTAGTACAGTATTAACAGTATTCAATACTGGGCCTGTTGTAGTTGTTGAGCTAACATTATTAGTACAGTATTAACAGTATTCAATACTGGGCCTGTTGTAGTTGTTGAGCTAACATTATTAGTACAGTATTAACAGTATTCAATACTGGGCCTTGTTGTAGTTGTTGAGCTAACATTATTAGTACAGTATTAACAGTATTCAATACTGGGCCTGTTGTACATTTACATTTAACATTTAAGTCATTTAGCAGACGCTCTTATCCAGAGCGACTTACAAATTGGTGCGTTCACCTTATGACATCCAGTGGAACAGCCACTTTACAATAGTGCATCTAAATCTTTTAAGGGGGGTGAGAAGGATTACTTTATCCTATCCTAGGTATTCCTTAAAGAGGTGGGGTTTCAGGTGTCTCCGGAAGGTGGTGATTGACTCCGCTGTCCTGGCGTCGTGAGGGAGTTTGTTCCACCATTGGGGGGCCAGAGCAGCGAACAGTTTTGACTGGGCTGAGCGGGAACTGTACTTCCTCAGTGGTAGGGAGGCGAGCAGGCCAGAGGTGGATGAACGCAGTGCCCTTGTTTGGGTGTAGGGCCTGATCAGAGCCTGGAGGTAGTGAGGTGCCGTTCCCCTCACAGCTCCGTAGGCAAGCACCATGGTCTTGTAGCGGATGCGAGCTTCAACTGGAAGCCAGTGGAGAGAGCGGAGGAGCGGGGTGACGTGAGAGAACTTGGGAAGGTTGAACACCAGACGGGCTGCGGCGTTCTGGATGAGTTGTAGGGGTTTAATGGCACAGGCAGGGAGCCCAGCCAACAGCGAGTTGCAGTAATCCAGACGGGAGATGACAAGTGCCTGGATTAGGACCTGCGCCGCTTCCTGTGTGAGGCAGGGTCGTACTCTGCGGATGTTGTAGAGCATGAACCTACAGGAACGGGCCACCGCCTTGATGTTAGTTGAGAACGACAGGGTGTTGTCCAGGATCACGCCGAGGTTCTTAGCGCTCTGGGAGGAGGACACAATGGAGTTGTCAACCGTGATGGCGAGATCATGGAACGGGCAGTCCTTCCCCGGGAGGAAGAGCAGCTCCGTCTTGCCGAGGTTCAGCTTGAGGTGGTGATCCGTAATCCACACTGATATGTCTGCCAGACATGCAGAGATGCGATTCGCCACCTGATCATCAGAAGGGGGAAAGGAGAAGATTAATTGTGTGTCGTCTGCATAGCAATGATAGGAGAGACCATGTGAGGTTATGACAGAGCCAAGTGACTTGGTGTATAGCGAGAATAGGAGAGGGCCTAGAACAGAGCCCTGGGGGACGCCAGTGGTGAGAGCGCGTGGTGAGGAGTAGTTGTTGTTGAGCTAACATTATTAGTACAGTATTAACAGTATTCAATACTGGGCCTGTTGTAGTTGTTGAGCTAACATTATTAGTACAGTATTAACAGTATTCAATACTGGGCCTGTTGTAGTTGTTGAGCTAACATTATTAGTCCATATTAACAGTATTCAATACTGGGCCTTGTTGTAGTTGTTGAGCTAACATTATTAGTACAGTATTAACAGTATTCAATACTGGGCCTGTTGTAGTTGTTGAGCTAACATTATTAGTACAGTATTAACAGTATTCAATACTGGGCCTTGTTGTAGTTGTTGAGCTAACATTATTAGTACAGTATTAACAGTATTCAATACTGGGCCTGTTGTAGTTGTTGAGCTAACATTATTAGTACAGTATTAACAGTATTCAATACTGGGCCTGTTGTAGTTGTTGAGCTAACATTATTAGTACAGTATTAACAGTATTCAATACTGGGCCTTGTTGTAGTTGTTGAGCTAACATTATTAGTACAGTATTAACAGTATTCAATACTGGGCCTTGTTGTAGTTGTTGAGCTAACATTATTAGTACAGTATTAACATTATTCAATACTGGTCCTTGTTGTAGTTGTTGAGCTAAAATTATTAGTACAGTATTAACAGTATTCAATACTGGGCATTGTTGTAGTTGTTGAGTTAACATTATTAGTACAGTATTAACAGTATTCAATACTGGGCCTTGTTGTAGTTGTTGAGCTAACATTATTAGTACAGTATTAACAGTATTCAATACTGGGCCTTGTTGTAGTTGTTGAGCTAACATTATTAGTACAGTATTAACAGTATTCAATACTGGGCCTGTTGTAGTTGTTGAGCTAACATTATTAGTACAGTATTAACAGTATTCAATACTGGGCCTTGTTGTAGTTGTTGAGCTAACATTACATTTACATTTACATTTAAGTCATTTAGCAGACGCTCTTATCCAGAGCGACTTATTAACAGTATTCAATACTGGGCCTTGTTGTAGTTGTTGAGCTAACATTATTAGTACAGTATTAACAGTATTCAATACTGGGCCTTGTTGTAGTTGTTGAGCTAACATTATTAGTACAGTATTAACAGTATTCAATACTGGGCCTGTTGTAGTTGTTGAGCTAACATTATTAGTCCATATTAACAGTATTCAATACTGGGCCTTGTTGTAGTTGTTGAGCTAACATTATTAGTACAGTATTAACATTATTCAATACTGGGCCTTGTTGTAGTTGTTGAGCTAACATTATTAGTACAGTATTAACAGTATTCAATACTGGGCCTTGTTGTAGTTGTTGAGCTAACATTATTAGTACAGTATTAACAGTATTCAATACTGGGCCTTGTTGTAGTTGTTGAGCTAACATTATTAGTACAGTATTAACCGTATTCAATACTGGGCCTTGTTGTAGTTGTTGAGCTAACATTATTAGTACAGTATTAACAGTATTCAATACTGGGCCTGTTGTAGTTGTTGAGCTAACATTATTAGTACAGTATTAACAGTATTCAATACTGGGCCTTGTTGTAGTTGTTGAGCTAACATTATTAGTACAGTATTAACATTATTCAATACTGGGCCTGTTGTAGTTGTTGAGCTAACATTATTAGTACAGTGTTAACAGTATTCAATACTGGGCCTTGTAGTTGTTGAGCTAACATTATTAGTACAGTATTAACAGTATTCAATACTGGGCCTTGTAGTTGTTGAGCTAACATTATTAGTACAGTATTAACAGTATTCAATACTGGGCCTGTTGTAGTTGTTGAGCTAACATTATTAGTACAGTATTAACAGTATTCAATACTGGGCCTTGTTGTAGTTGTTGAGCTAACATTACATTTACATTTACATTTAAGTCATTTAGCAGACGCTCTTATCCAGAGCGACTTATTAACAGTATTCAATACTGGGCCTTGTTGTAGTTGTTGAGCTAACATTATTAGTACAGTATTAACAGTATTCAATACTGGGCCTTGTTGTAGTTGTTGAGCTAACATTATTAGTACAGTATTAACAGTATTC
This sequence comes from Oncorhynchus nerka, assembly GCF_034236695.1. Classification (NCBI taxonomy): domain Eukaryota; kingdom Metazoa; phylum Chordata; class Actinopteri; order Salmoniformes; family Salmonidae; genus Oncorhynchus; species Oncorhynchus nerka. The sequence goes on from NC_088415.1 coordinate 90,946,197, forward strand.
AATACTGGGCCTGTTGTAGTTGTTGAGCTAACATTATTAGTCCATATTAACAGTATTCAATACTGGGCCTTGTTGTAGTTGTTGAGCTAACATTATTAGTACAGTATTAACATTATTCAATACTGGGCCTTGTTGTAGTTGTTGAGCTAACATTATTAGTACAGTATTAACAGTATTCAATACTGGGCCTTGTTGTAGTTGTTGAGCTAACATTATTAGTACAGTATTAACAGTATTCAATACTGGGCCTTGTTGTAGTTGTTGAGCTAACATTATTAGTACAGTATTAACATTATTCAATACTGGGCCTGTTGTAGTTGTTGAGCTAACATTATTAGTCCATATTAACAGTATTCAATACTGGGCCTTGTTGTAGTTGTTGAGCTAACATTATTAGTACAGTATTAACAGTATTCAATACTGGGCCTGTTGTAGTTGTTGAGCTAACATTATTAGTACAGTATTAACAGTATTCAATACTGGGCCTTGTTGTAGTTGTTGAGCTAACATTATTAGTACAGTATTAACAGTATTCAATACTGGGCCTGTTGTAGTTGTTGAGCTAACATTATTAGTACAGTATTAACAGTATTCAATACTGGGCCTTGTTGTAGTTGTTGAGCTAACATTATTAGTACAGTATTAACATTATTCAATACTGGGCCTGTTGTAGTTGTTGAGCTAACATTATTAGTACAGTGTTAACAGTATTCAATACTGGGCCTTGTAGTTGTTGAGCTAACATTATTAGTACAGTATTAACAGTATTCAATACTGGGCCTTGTAGTTGTTGAGCTAACATTATTAGTACAGTATTAACAGTATTCAATACTGGGCCTGTTGTAGTTGTTGAGCTAACATTATTAGTACAGTATTAACAGTATTCAATACTGGGCCTTGTTGTAGTTGTTGAGCTAACATTACATTTACATTTACATTTAAGTCATTTAGCAGACGCTCTTATCCAGAGCGACTTATTAACAGTATTCAATACTGGGCCTTGTTGTAGTTGTTGAGCTAACATTATTAGTACAGTATTAACAGTATTCAATACTGGGCCTTGTTGTAGTTGTTGAGCTAACATTATTAGTACAGTATTAACAGTATTCAATACTGGGCCTGTTGTAGTTGTTGAGCTAACATTATTAGTCCATATTAACAGTATTCAATACTGGGCCTTGTTGTAGTTGTTGAGCTAACATTATTAGTACAGTATTAACATTATTCAATACTGGGCCTTGTTGTAGTTGTTGAGCTAACATTATTAGTACAGTATTAACAGTATTCAATACTGGGCCTTGTTGTAGTTGTTGAGCTAACATTATTAGTACAGTATTAACAGTATTCAATACTGGGCCTTGTTGTAGTTGTTGAGCTAACATTATTAGTACAGTATTAACATTATTCAATACTGGGCCTGTTGTAGTTGTTGAGCTAACATTATTAGTCCATATTAACAGTATTCAATACTGGGCCTTGTTGTAGTTGTTGAGCTAACATTATTAGTACAGTATTAACAGTATTCAATACTGGGCCTGTTGTAGTTGTTGAGCTAACATTATTAGTACAGTATTAACAGTATTCAATACTGGGCCTTGTTGTAGTTGTTGAGCTAACATTATTAGTACAGTATTAACAGTATTCAATACTGGGCCTGTTGTAGTTGTTGAGCTAACATTATTAGTACAGTATGAACAGTATTCAATACTGGGCCTTGTTGTAGTTGTTGAGCTAACATTATTAGTACAGTATTAACAGTATTCAATACTGGGCCTTGTTGTAGTTGTTGAGCTAACATTATTAGTACAGTATTAACATTATTCAATACTGGGCCTGTTGTAGTTGTTGAGCTAACATTATTAGTACAGTATTAACAGTATTCAATACTGGGCCTTGTTGTAGTTGTTGAGCTAACATTATTAGTACAGTATTAACATTATTCAATACTGGGCCTGTTGTAGTTGTTGAGCTAACATTATTAGTACAGTGTTAACAGTATTCAATACTGGGCCTTGTAGTTGTTGAGCTAACATTATTAGTACAGTATTAACAGTATTCAATACTGGGCCTTGTTGTAGTTGTTGAGCTAACATTATTAGTACAGTATTAACAGTATTCAATACTGGGCCTTGTTGTAGTTGTTGAGCTAACGTTATTAGTACAGTATGAACAGTATTCAATACTGGGCCTTGTAGTTGTTGAGCTAACATTATTAGTACAGTATTAACAGTATTCAATACTGGGCCTTGTTGTAGTTGTTGAGCTAACATTATTAGTACAGTATTAACAGTATTCAATACTGGGCCTTGTTGTAGTTGTTGAGCTAACATTATTAGTACAGTATTAACAGTATTCAATACTGGGCCTGTTGTACATTTACATTTAACATTTAAGTAATTTAGCAGACGCTCTTATCCAGAGCGACTTACAAATTGGTGCGTTCACCTTATGACATCCAGTGGAACAGCCACTTTACAATAGTGCATCTAAATCTTTTAAGGGGGGGGGGTGAGAAGGATTACTTTATCCTATCCTAGGTATTCCTTAAAGAGGTGGGGTTTCAGGTGTCTCCGGAAGGTGGTGATTGACTCCGCTGTCCTGGCGTCGTGAGGGAGTTTGTTCCACCATTGGGGGCCAGAGCAGCGAACAGTTTTGACTGGGCTGAGCGGAACTGTACTTCCTCAGTGGTAGGGAGGCGAGCAGGCCAGAGGTGGATGAACGCAGTGCCCTTGTTTGGGTGTAGGGCCTGATCAGAGCCTGGAGGTACTGAGGTGCCGTTCCCCTCACAGCTCCGTAGGCAAGCACCATGGTCTTGTAGCGGATGCGAGCTTCAACTGGAAGCCAGTGGAGAGAGCGGAGGAGCGGGGTGACGTGAGAGAACTTGGGAAGGTTGAACACCAGACGGGCTGCGGCGTTCTGGATGAGTTGTAGGGGTTTAATGGCACAGGCAGGGAGCCCAGCCAACAGCGAGTTGCAGTAATCCAGACGGGAGATGACAAGTGCCTGGATTAGGACCTGCGCCGCTTCCTGTGTGAGGCAGGGTCGTACTCTGCGGATGTTGTAGAGCATGAACCTACAGGAACGGGCCACCGCCTTGATGTTAGTTGAGAACGACAGGGTGTTGTCCAGGATCACGCCGAGGTTCTTAGCGCTCTGGGAGGAGGACACAATGGAGTTGTCAACCGTGATGGCGAGATCATGGAACGGGCAGTCCTTCCCCGGGAGGAAGAGCAGCTCCGTCTTGCCGAGGTTCAGCTTGAGGTGGTGATCCGTCATCCACACTGATATGTCTGCCAGACATGCAGAGATGCGATTCGCCACCTGATCATCAGAAGGGGGAAAGGAGAAGATTAATTGTGTGTCGTCTGCATAGCAATGATAGGAGAGACCATGTGAGGTTATGACAGAGCCAAGTGACTTGGTGTATAGCGAGAATAGGAGAGGGCCTAGAACAGAGCCCTGGGGGACGCCAGTGGTGAGAGCGCGTGGTGAGGAGTAGTTGTTGTTGAGCTAACATTATTAGTACAGTATTAACAGTATTCAATACTGGGCCTGTTGTAGTTGTTGAGCTAACATTATTAGTCCATATTAACAGTATTCAATACTGGGCCTTGTTGTAGTTGTTGAGCTAACATTATTAGTACAGTATTAACAGTATTCAATACTGGGCCTGTTGTAGTTGTTGAGCTAACATTATTAGTACAGTATTAACAGTATTCAATACTGGGCCTTGTTGTAGTTGTTGAGCTAACATTATTAGTACAGTATTAACAGTATTCAATACTGGGCCTTGTTGTAGTTGTTGAGCTAACATTATTAGTACAGTATTAACAGTATTCAATACTGGGCCTTGTTGTAGTTGTTGAGCTAACGTTATTAGTACAGTATTAACAGTATTCAATACTGGGCCTTGTTGTAGTTGTTGAGCTAACATTATTAGTACAGTATTAACAGTATTCAATACTGGGCCTTGTTGTAGTTGTTGAGCTAACATTATTAGTACAGTATTAACAGTATTCAATACTGGGCCTGTTGTAGTTGTTGAGCTAACATTATTAGTACAGTATTAACAGTATTCAATACTGGGCCTGTTGTAGTTGTTGAGCTAACATTATTAGTACAGTATTAACAGTATTCAATACTGGGCCTTGTTGTAGTTGTTGAGCTAACATTATTAGTACAGTATTAACATTATTCAATACTGGGCCTGTTGTAGTTGTTGAGCTAACATTATTAGTACAGTATTAACAGTATTCAATACTGGGCCTTGTTGTAGTTGTTGAGCTAACGTTATTAGTACAGTATGAACAGTATTCAATACTGGGCCTTGTAGTTGTTGAGCTAACATTATTAGTACAGTATTAACAGTATTCAATACTGGGCCTTGTTGTAGTTGTTGAGCTAACATTATTAGTACAGTATTAACATTATTCAATACTGGGCCTGTTGTAGTTGTTGAGCTAACATTATTAGTACAGTATTAACAGTATTCAATACTGGGCCTGTTGTAGTTGTTGAGCTAACGTTATTAGTACAGTATTAACAGTATTCAATACTGGGCCTTGTTGTAGTTGTTGAGCTAACATTATTAGTACAGTATTAACAGTATTCAATACTGGGCCTGTTGTAGTTGTTGAGCTAACATTATTAGTACAGTATGAACAGTATTCAATACTGGGCCTTGTTGTAGTTGTTGAGCTAACATTATTAGTACAGTATTAACAGTATTCAATACTGGGCCTGTTGTAGTTGTTGAGTTAACATTATTAGTACAGTATTAACAGTATTCAATACTGGGCCTGTTGTACATTTACATTTAACATTTAAGTAATTTAGCAGACGCTCTTATCCAGAGCGACTTACAAATTGGTGCGTTCACCTTATGACATCCAGTGGAACAGCCACTTTACAATAGTGCATCTAAATCTTTTAAGGGGGGTGAGAAGGATTACTTTATCCTATCCTAGGTATTCCTTAAAGAGGTGGGGTTTCAGGTGTCTCCGGAAGGTGGTGATTGACTCCGCTGTCCTGGCGTCGTGAGGGAGTTTGTTCCACCATTGGGGGGCCAGAGCAGCGAACAGTTTTGACTGGGCTGAGCGGGAACTGTACTTCCTCAGTGGTAGGGAGGCGAGCAGGCCAGAGGTGGATGAACGCAGTGCCCTTGTTTGGGTGTAGGGCCTGATCAGAGCCTGGAGGTACTGAGGTGCCGTTCCCCTCACAGCTCCGTAGGCAAGCACCATGGTCTTGTAGCGGATGCGAGCTTCAACTGGAAGCCAGTGGAGAGAGCGGAGGAGCGGGGTGACGTGAGAGAACTTGGGAAGGTTGAACACCAGACGGGCTGCGGCGTTCTGGATGAGTTGTAGGGGTTTAATGGCACAGGCAGGGAGCTCAGCCAACAGCGAGTTGCAGTAATCCAGACGGGAGATGACAAGTGCCTGGATTAGGACCTGCGCCGCTTCCTGTGTGAGGCAGGGTCGTACTCTGCGGATGTTGTAGAGCATGAACCTACAGGAACGGGCCACCACCTTGATGTTAGTTGAGAACGACAGGGTGTTGTCCAGGATCACGCCGAGGTTCTTAGCGCTCTGGGAGGAGGACACAATGGAGTTGTCAACCGTGATGGCGAGATCATGGAACGGGCAGTCCTTCCCCGGGAGGAAGAGCAGCTCCGTCTTGCCGAGGTTCAGCTTGAGGTGGTGATCCGTCATCCACACTGATATGTCTGCCAGACATGCAGAGATGCGATTCGCCACCTGGTCATCAGAAGGGGGAAAGGAGAAGATTAATTGTGTGTCGTCTGCATAGCAATGATAGGAGAGACCATGTGAGGTTATGACAGAGCCAAGTGACTTGGTGTATAGCGAGAATAGGAGAGGGCCTAGAACAGAGCCCTGGGGGACGCCAGTGGTGAGAGCGAGTGGTGAGGAGTAGTTGTTGTTGAGCTAACATTATTAGTACAGTATTAACAGTATTCAATACTGGGCCTTGTTGTAGTTGTTGAGCTAACATTATTAGTCCATATGAACAGTATTCAATACTGGGCCTTGTAGTTGTTGAGCTAACATTATTAGTACAGTATGAACAGTATTCAATACTGGGCCTTGTTGTAGTTGTTGAGCTAACGTTATTAGTACAGTATTAACAGTATTCAATACTGGGCCTGTTGTAGTTGTTGAGCTAACATTATTAGTACAGTATTAACAGTATTCAATACTGGGCCTGTTGTAGTTGTTGAGCTAACGTCTCGATCACATCAACAGCATCACCGCGTCGTTGGTATCCCAGAAGTACATTCATTTCTAATGGCTACTTCTTCTCTGCGTTTGTGCTTTTTTGTTAGTTTTTTGAAGCAGTTCGTTCTGTGTGGGATATCTGTATATCCAAAGTATGTATGAAATTGTGTGCCGTAAAGTAGACTTTGACAGAAATAGCAACGGGGGAAAAAAAAGGTTGAATGATGAACGTTTGATGCACACATATCAAAGGGAAACATTTTGGGATTAGATAGTGTAGAAAGTTTGACAGCAGAATGTATTACGCAGCATTGACGGTGCCGGTCGAGGCAGAAAGCTATTGACCACACCTCCTCCTATCCAGATATATATTTGTAATAGTAGAAGTCTTTTGAGAGGAATACACATCTGTTTAAGATCAGAGCATTTGCATAGCTATGGTTTGACCAAACACTGGCCCTTTATCCAAACTGGATAGAATATCCTTCGACATCAATCTCCGCCCCCAGGTGTGTACGTGCCTCCGTCCAGCAAGCATGCGCTTGTGTGTGTGTGTGTGTGTGTGTGTGTGTGTGTGTCCTGTTTGTCACAACAACAACAACCAAAAAGGACTATTGGCGATGTGTAAACAACACACAGCTGATCAAACACATGCGAGGACCATTCTGCATGTTAATGTTTAGTATCACTCACTGTTAGAACAACACAGACAACCTATTTGATAGTGAGATGAAAGGGGGGGGGGTTAGTGAACAAAGTTTTAACAATAACATTTTAAATGATTAAGATAAACAAGTTAATACTGTAGCTCCATGGATGCACTGTTGGTTCGAATTCTGGGTCGGCCCTACAGGGATGGGCTCTGTTAGTCCTTAACCAGTGCTGTGAGTGAAGTTGTTTGTGGAGAGAAAACGCTTCATCAAATCCTGGGCTTGGAAGAGAGGATGGGAATTCCCTAGTTTAACTGAAAGAGAGAAGAGGTTGATGGACTAGAGGAGGAAGGAGAAGGAGAGGAAGAGGGAGAGGGAGAGGAGAGTCGCAGGGAGGGATAACCCAGGGGCCTGAAGATAAGTGAATCTAAAGAGCAAAGCTAAGCCAGAGATGACAGGCATGAGAGGAGAGGAGAAGGAAGGTATTACTCCATTCATAATCACTGGATCAGATACAGACTGAGAGAAAAATCTATCCATACTTTCATCTCTCTGTCCCATTCTGTCCATTTTTGTTATCTGTGGCTTTAGATAACGACAGGGGGACTGGGTGTGGCTTCAGATAACCACAGGAGGACTGGGTGTGGCTTCAGATAAACACAGGAGGAAGAGGTGTGGCTTCAGATAAACACAGGAGGAAGAGGTGTGGCTTTAGAAAACCACAGGAGGAGGAGGTATGGCTTTACACAACCACAGGAGGAAGAGGTGTGGCTTTACACAACCACAGGAGTATGAGGTGTTGCTTCAGAAAACCACAGGTGGAAGAGGTGTGGCTTTACATAACCACAGGTGGAAGAGGTGTTGCTTTACATAACCACAGGAGGAAGAGGTGTGGCTTTACTATACATCCCTAATGCTACCCTATTCCCTATATAGTGCACTACTCTACCCTAATATATATCCCAAATGGCACCCTATTCCCTATATAGTGCACTACTCTACCCTAATATACATCCTTGTGGTTATCTACATGGGTACACTACTTTACCCTACTATACATCCTTGTGGTTATCTACATGGGTACACTACTTTACCCTACTATACATCCTTGTGGTTATCTACATGGGTACACTACTTTACCCTACTATACATCCTTGTGGTTATCTACATGGGTACACTACTCTACCCTAATATACATCCTTGTGGTTATCTACATGGGTACACTACTTTACCCTACTATACATCCTTGTGGTTATCTACATGGGTACACTACTCTACCCTACTATACATCCTTGTGGTTATCTACATGGGTACACTACTTTACCCTACTATACATCCTTGTGGTTATCTACATGGGTACACTACTTTACCCTACTATACATCCTTGTGGTTATCTACATGGGTACACTACTCTACCCTAATATACATCCTTGTGGTTATCTACATGGGTACACTACTTTACCCTACTATACATCCTTGTGGTTATCTACATGGGTACACTACTTTACCCTACTATACATCCTTGTGGTTATCTACATGGGTACACTACTCTACCCTAATATACATCCTTGTGGTTATCTACATGGGTACACTACTTTACCCTACTATACATCCTTGTGGTTATCTACATGGGTACACTACTCTACCCTAATATACATCCTTGTGGTTATCTACATGGGTACACTACTCTACCCTAATATACATCCTTGTGGTTATCTACATGGGTACACTACTCTACCCTAATATACATCCTTGTGGTTATCTACATGGGTACACTACTCTACCCTAATATACATCTTGTGGTTATCTACATGGGCATGATGGGTAAATCCATAATAGGGATCTTTTTTGGTTTTCACAGATGATTAAAAACAATATCAGATGATTTTCCTGAAGTGCTCCTTCATGAGGTCTCCCATGTGATTAGGAGTGAGAATGTGAAAATGCAATTAGGTTTCTGAACCCTGCGCTTAGCTGCAATTACCAAGACAAAATAACGCTGTGATTAAAAAGCTTTAGAGCTATATTACCCCTGTCTGCGTTCTCACTCAAATCGAATTAAATTGTATTTGTCACATGCCCCGAATTTCACCTTACAGTGAGACTATATACAGGGTATTATGGTACAGAGTCAATGTGGATGCTATATACAGGGTATTACGGTACAGAGTCAATGTGGAGGCTATATACAGGGTATTATGGTACAGAGTCAATGTGGATGCTATATACAGGGTATTACGGTACAGAGTCAATGTGGAGGCTATAAACAGGGTATTACGGTACAGAGTCAATGTGGAGACTATATACAGGGGGTACCGGTACAGAGTCAATGTGGAAGTTATATACAGGGTATTACGGTACAGAGTCAATGTGGAGACTATATACAGGGGGTACCGGTACAGAGTCAATGTGGAGGCTATATACAGGGGGTACCAGTACAGAGTCAATGTGGAGGCTATATACAGGGGGTACCGGTACAGAGTCAATGTGGAGGCTATATACAGGGGGGTACCGGTACAGAGTCAATGTGGAGGCTATATACAGGGGGTACCAGTACAGAGTCAATGTGGAGGCTATATACAGGGGGTACCGGTTCAGAGTCAATGTGGAGGCTATATACAGGGGAGTACCGGTACAGAGTCAATGTGGAGACTATATACAGGGGGTACCGGTACAGAGTCAATGTGCGGGTGCTCCGGTTAGTTGAGGTAATATATACATGTAGGTAGAGTTATTAAAGTGACTATGCATAGATAATAACAGACAGTAGCAGTGGTGTAAAAGAGGGGGGGGCACTGCAAATATAGTCTGGGTAGCCTTTTGATTACATGTTCAGGAGTCTTATGGCTTGGGGGTAGAAGCTGTTTCGAAGCCTCTTGGACCTAGACTTGGCGCTCCGGTACCACTTGCCGTGTGGTAGCAGAGAGAACAGTCTGTGACTTGGGTGGCTGGAGTCATTGACCATTTTTAGGGCCTTCCT
>NC_088415.1:90961059-90971059 GCF_034236695.1 Oncorhynchus nerka
TGCCCTGTTCTGAGCTAATTGCATTTTTCCTCTTTGTGTCACCTGACCACACGTCTGAACAGTAGTCAAGGTGCGACAAAAATAGAGCCTGTAGGACCTGCCTTGTTGATAATGCTGTTAAGAAGGTAGAAACTAGGACCTGTAGGACCTGCCTTGTTGATAGTGTTGTTAACTTCTTCGAGATAGGGGGCGCTCTTTTAATTTTTGGATAAAAAACGTTCCCGTTTTAAACAAGATATTTTGTCACGAAAAGATGCTCGAATATGCATGTAATTGACAGCTTTGGAAAGAAAAAACTCTGACGTTTCCAAAACTGCAAAGATATTATCTGTGAGTGCCCCAGAACTAATGCTACAGGCGAAACCAAGATGAAATTTCATACAGGAAATGCCCCAGATTCTGAAGGCGCTGTGTTCCAATGTCTCCTTATATGGCTGTGAATGCGCCAGGAATGAGCCTGCACTTTCTGTCGTTTCCCCAAGGTGTTTGCAGCATTGTGACGTATTTGTAGGCATATCATTGGAAGATTGACCATAAGAGACTACATTTACAAGGTGTCCGCCCGGTGTCCTGCTTCGAAATTATTGCGTAATCTCCAGGTCCATGCGCGTTCCATTTCTTCAGAGGAGAAACCAAACTGCCACGAATGATTTATCGTCGATAGATGTGTGAAAAACACCTTGAGGATTGATTCTAAACAACGTTTGCCATGTTTCTGTCGATATTATGGAGTTCATTTTGAAAAAAGTTTGCGTTGTAATGACTTAATATTCGGGTTTTTTCTTACCCAAACGTGATGAACAAAACGGAGCGATTTGTCTACACAAATTATTCTTTCGAAAAACTGAACATTTGCTATCTAACTGAGAGTCTCCTCATTGAAAACATCTGCAGTTCTTCAAAGGTAAATGATTTTATTTGAATGCTTTTCTTGTTTTTGTGAAAATGTTGCATGCTGAATGCTAGGCTTAATGCTATGCTAGGCTATCAATACTCTTACACAAATGCTTGTTTAGCTATGGTTCAAAAGCATATTTTGAAAATCTGAGATGACAGTGTTGTTAACAAAAGGCTAAGCTTGAGAGCAAATATATTTATTTCATTTCATTTGCGATTTTCATGAATAGTTAACGTTGCGTTATGGTAATGAGCTTGAGGCTATAAATAGGATCCCGTATACGGGATTGCTCGTCGCAACAGGTTAACCTCTTACGTCGACCCGACACGCATGCGTCCCATCTAGCCACCTGGAAATGCAAATGCGCTACGCTAAATGCTAATAGCACTCGTTAAAACTCAAACGTTCATTAAAACATACATGCAGGGTACTGAATTAAAGCTACACTCGTTGTGAATCCAGCCAACAAGTCAGATTTTTAAAATGCTTTTCGGCGAAAGCATGAGAAGCTATTATCTGATAGCATGCAACACCCCGAAATACCCGAAGGGGACGTAAACAAAATAATTTGCATAGCCGGCGCTACACAAAACGCAGAAATAAAATATAAAACATTCATTACCTTTGACGATCTTCTTTGTTGGCACTCCTAGATGTCCCATAAACATTACTATTGGGTCTTTTTTTCGATTAAATCGGTCCATATATACCCTAAATATCGATCTATGAATAGTGTGTGATCCAGGAAAAAAACAGCGTTTTAAAACGCAACGTCATTTTTTTGTAATACTTTTGTAATCCAACTTTAGGTATTAGTAAACGTTAATAATCTATCAAATTGATCACGGGGCGATGTGTATTCAATAGCTCCACATCTTGAAATCATATTCAGAAATTTCTCATCCAAAACATCCTGTCGGAGACCGGAAGGAATGGGCTCTCTCTCACTCGTTTGACCAAGAAACAAAGGCCAGGCAATTGACAAGACTGGCGACATCGTGTGGAAGCTGTAGGACTTGCAATCTCAGCCCCATGTCATTTGGTTTCCCATAAACAATACATGCAAGTGGCGCATTGATACTTTTTCCAGTTTTCAGTGATCAGTTTTTCTTGCGCTTTTCGATGAAACGCAGGCTCTGTTATAGTCACAGCCGTGTTTTAACCAGTTTTAGAAACGTCAGAGTGTTTTCTATCCACACATACTAATCATATGCATATACTATATTCCTGGCATGAGTAGCAGGACGCTGAAAGTTCGCGCTGAAAGTTCGCGTGATTTTTAACAGAATGTTCGAAAAATTAGGGGGTAGACTTAACAGGTTTTAAGAAGGTAGATACTAGAGCCTGTAGGACCTGCCTTGTTGATAGTACTGTTAGGAAGGTAGAAACTAGAGCCTGTAGGACCTGCCTTGTTGATAGTGTTGTTAATTAAGACGGTAGAAACTAGGACCTGTAGGACCTGCCTTGTTGATAGTGTTGTTAAGAAGGTAGAAACTAGGACCTGTAGGACCTGCCTTGTTGATAGTGTTGTTAAGAAGGTAGAGCGGCGCCTTTATTATGGACAGACTTCTCCCATCCTAGCCACTGTTGTATCAATATTATTTTGACCATGACAGTTTCCAGTCATGGGTTACTCCAAGCAGTTTAGTCACCTCAACTTGCTCAATTTCAACATTATTTACTACAAGATTTAGTTGAGGTTTAGGGTATAGTGATTGTTTATCCCAAATACAAGGCTTTTTATTTTTTGAAATATTTAGGACTAACTTATTCCTTGCCACCCATTCTGAAACAAACTTCAGCTCTAATTAAGTGTTGCAGTTATTTCAGATACTGTAATTGCTGACGTCTTGAGTTTCCACATGGCTCTACTCAGTTTCCACATCGCTCTACTCAGTTTCCACATGGCTCTACTCAGTTTCCACATGGCTCTACTCAGTTTCCACATGGCTCTACTCAGTTTCCACATGGCTCTACTCAAGCCAGTAGCATGTTGTTAGTAAAGATTGAAAAATGTAAGGGGCCTAGACAGCTGCCCTGGGGAATTCCTGATTCTACCTGAATTATGTTGAAGAGGCTTGCATTATCGAACACCCTCTGTTCTCTGTTAGACAGGTAACTCTTTACACCCCCTGCTATAATGTGGATAAAGCCATAACACATACGTTTTTCCAGCAGCAGACTATGATCAATATGGTCAAAACCTGCACTGAAGTATAACAAAACAACGCCCACAATCTTTTTATCAATGAATGCAAGACAAGCCATATGGCCTTCCCTGATAACTAAAAATAATAGTAATAATAAAAATAGCCAATCAGCATTGAGCTAAACTGAGTGAGCTCAACTGTGAATGGTTCTGGTGCACAAAAAGGGAAGCCAGTTTGGATTTGGATTTGGCTTCACACCAATCACATCATAACAAACTCCAAACGTCATTGACAAAAAAAAAAATGTCATTGTTGCAGCTTGTTGAATTGTTGTTGTCCTCCAGCTGTCCTCCAGTGGCAAGCTATCTTGATCAATTTGGCCCCTTCCTTAATTAGCCATGGATATAGATAGGGATTTGGACTTGGTTGTACTTAATTGTCCGTGCTAACCAATGAGGATAACAGCGATTCTGATCTAACCATAAATTCATACATTGAGCCCCTGGACTGAGATGTTGGAAGTTCAACATGTAGCTAGATGTAGAAGGCTAATGTTAACTAATTAACGTTGCCCATGAAAGGAAGTTTGGGCGAGCGAGCATTTTATCCAGGAAGCCTAGTACAACAAAATCTAAAAGCGTGTAGGTCCTGCATGACAGAGTCATAGAGTGTTTGGGCAGCATGAGAAGAGAGGAGGACGTCGTTGGCGTTTCTCTACAAGGTCAACATGTTTTTTTCTACTTACACACAAACACACACAGAGATCAAAACCATTGACAGCATCATTATATTTAACTTACGTTGATTGGACTAAATAGTTTTTGGGTATCTTTTAGTTGTCACTTGTATTAGACTAATCAAAGAGGTGATATGATGATGTTGAAATGTTGAAGTTGAAATGGTGCTGGAATAGTGGAGGCAGCTCCTGTTTTCTTTGTGACTTGCGGTAACTCTCCAGTATTCTAAATCGATAGCTGTTTTTTCCCGAAAAATTTCAGAAACATTCACTTGCTAGACCCCTGTAGTAAGTCATGTAACTGTTTGTTACATTCAATATGCTTTGTGGACTTCCATTGGACAGATGTTGCTCTCTGGTTTTCTGATGAATCAAAGGTGTGGTTGAATTTATTCTGTTACTGCGTCTTCTTATTGTCTCAGCCTTTAGGCCTATATATATCACGGTGTCAAGGCATATGAACTAACAGGTTAAAGAGCAAACAACACAATTATCACAACACATATGTTCTAATATGGCTTTTTTTGAGGGGGGGTGCTTTCATTTTTATTGCACCGATACTGATACGTCTACATAGCACATAATGCTATCCACTCATCTGAGACCACACTGGTCCACTACACAAGCATATGTTGTAAGTCGAAACCATCCACACAAGTACATGACTTGACCTATTTTTTTCTCGGTCTTCTTTTAAGTAGTAAAATACGTAGAGAAAACCAGCGTTCTGAGCTAGAGGTGGTTTTAGACATAAAATACATATTTGGTCTGAAAGGGTTGCAAAACTGAGACGTAGTGCCACATTCATATACAGTGCCTTGCGAAAGTATTCTGCCCCCTTGAACTTTGCGAACTTTTTCCACATTTCAGGCTTCAAACATAAAGATATAAAACTGTATTTTTTTGTGAAGAATCAACAACAAGTGGGACACAATCATGAAGTGGAACGACATTTATTGGATATTTCAAATTTTTTTAACAAATCAAAAACTGAAAAATTGGGCGTGCAAAATGATTCAGCCCCCTTAAGTTAATACTTTGTAGTGCCACCTTTTGCTGCGATTACAGCTGTAAGTCGCTTGGGGTATGTCTCTATCAGTTTTGCACATCGAGAGACTGACATTTTTTCCCATTCCTCCTTGCAAAACAGCACGAGCTCAGTGAGGTTGGATGGAGAGCATTTGTGAACAGCAGTTTTCAGTTCTTTCCACAGATTCTCGATCATGCTCGCATGAGTGATGTAGAGATCTGTAGTTTTCATGTCTACATACCATCACAGATCGATGCTGGCACTAAAACCACACTCAATGAGCTGTATACTGCCATAAACAAGCAGGAAAACGCTCATCCAGAGACGGCGCTCCTAGTGGCCGGGGGACTTTAATGCAGGGAAACTTAAATCAGTTTGATCTAATTTCTATCAGCATGTTAAATGTGCAACCAGAGCGAAAAAAAATCTAGATCACCTGTACTCCACACACAGAGACCCGAACAAAGCTCTCCCTCGCCCTCCATTTGGCAAATCTGACCATAATTCTATCCTCCCTATTCCTGCTTACAAGCAAAAGTGTTGTCATAGACTCAACTTTTTAAGGAAAGATAAATCAAATATTTGATTGACTTCTGTGACATAGATACAGTGGCTTGCAAAAGTTTTCCTATTTTGTTGCCTCTCAACCTGGAATTAAAATAGATTTTTGGGGAGTTTGTAAAATTAGATTTACACAACACACTTTGAAGATGGAAAAAAAGACAAAAGCTAAAAACTTGAGCGTGCATAACTAATGACCCCCTCAGCTGGCAATACTTTGTAGAGCCACCTTTTGTAGCAATTACAGCTGCACGTCTCTGGGAGTATATCTCTATACGCTTGGCACATCTAGCCACTGGGATTTTTGTCCATTCTTCAAGGCAAAACTGCTCCAGCTCCTTCAAGTTGTATGGGTTCAGCTGGTGTACAGCATTTTAAATCATACCATAGATTCTGCTGGAAGGTGAACCTATTTCCCAGTCTCCATTCTCTGGAAGACTGAAACAGGTTTCCCTCAAGAATTTCCCTGTATTTAGTGTCATCCAGTCCTTAAAATCTGACCAGGCTCCCAGTCCCTGCTTATGAAAAACATCCCCACAACATGATGATGCCACCACCATGCTTCACTGTGGGGATGGTATTCCCGGGGTGATGCGAGGTGTTGGGTTTGTGCCAGACAACATTTTCCTTGATTTCCAAAATGCTCCATTTTACTCTCATCTGACCAGAGTACCTTCTTCCATATGTTTTGGGGAGTCTCCCACACTTGTTTGCTTTTTTTTCATTAAGCAATGGCTTTTGTTCTGGCCCCTCTTCCATAAAGCCCAGCTCTGTGGAGTGTACGGCTTAATTTGGTCCTATGGACAGATACTCCAATCTCCAATGTAGAGCTTTGCAGCTCCTTCAGGGTTATCTTTTGTCTCTTTGTTGCCTCCCCATTATTTTTATTTCTACTTTGCACATTCCTCCATTGCAAAACTACCATTCTATTGTCTTTCTTGCTATATTGTATTTACTTTGCCACCATGGCCTTTTTTGCCTTTACCTCCCTTCTCACCTCATCTGCTCACATTGTATATAGACTTATTTTTCTACTGTATTATTGACTGTATGTTTGTTTTACTCCATGTGTAACTCTGTGTCGTTGTGTCGAACTGCTTTGCTTTATCTTGGCCAGGTCGCAATTGTAAATGAGAACTTGTTCTCAACTTGCCTACCTGGTTAAATAAAGGTGAAATAAATAAATAAATACATTTGATTAATACCCTCCTTGTCCGTGAGTTTTGTTGAGTGGCCCTCTCGTGGCAGGTTTGTTGTGGTGCCATATTCTTTCCATTTTTAATAATGGATTTAATGGTGCTCCGTGGGATGTTCAAAGTTTCTGATATTTTTTATAACCCAACCCTGAACTGTACTTCTCCACAACTTTGTCCCTGACCTGTTTGGCCCCTTGGTCTTCATAGTGCTGCTTGCTTGGTGGTGCCCCTTGCTTAGTGGTGTTGCAGACTCTGGGGCCTTTCAGAACACGTGTATATATACTGTGATCATGTGACAGGACATGTGACATTTATATTGCACACAGGTGGACTTTAATTAACTAATTATGTGACTTCTGAAGGTATTTGGTTGCACCAGATCTTATTTAGGGGCTTCATAGCAAAGTGAATACATATACACACACCACTTTTCCGTGTTTTATTTCTTATACATTTTTGAAAAAGTTATTTTTTTCATTTCACTTCACCAATTTGGGCTATTTTGTGTATGTCCATTACGTGAAGTCTGAATAAAAATCAATTTAAAAAACAGGTTGCAATGCAGCAAATAGGAAAAACGCCAAGGGGGATGAATACTTTTGCAAGGCAAGGCACTGTAGGTGGAAATGTAATTCCTTGAAGAAGATGAAGACAAGTTGGAGACATGTCAAGGGGAGCTCAGGTCAGAACTAATGAGAAAATAAAGCATAAGCCTCATTATTCTTTTGACTGGTCTGTGCTTAAATCAAAGGTCTAGAAGAAGAGGGAGCTAACCATGGAGATGAGAGATCTGAGTGGAGGGAGTGGGGTGTGTGTGTGTGTGTGTGTGTGTGTGTGTGTGTGTGTGTGTGTGTGTGTGTCTGAGCGAGACTCTTCCCTCAAAGCCTTCTTACGAAACTCATTATCCAGTCACATCTGAACTTGAATCAATGTGGATGAAATCAAATGAAAATGTAGAATAAACTTAAAGACTTTTGGAGAAAACATTCCCACTTTTCCCAGTACTTCTCCTGAACACTAACTCACACGCCTCTCTAACTCTTAAAACACGTAGACTACCTCTGACTGACAACATTACCAAACCGTTTCCGTGTTTGCCTACATGTGTGTCGATCCTCTAAGCAGTCGCGTTAAAATAACTAAAAGCAACGGTCAATGAATGTGGAGACAAATCGAAACACACATGAAATATGCATGGACATTTAGTTAGCTTGCTGTTGCTAGCTAATTTGTAATGGGAGACAAATTATGAAACATTGTGTCACACCCTGATCTGATTCATCCATCTTGTGATTGTCTCCACCCCCCTCCAGGTGTCGCCCATCTTCCCCATTATCCCCTGGGTATTTATACCTGTGTTTTCTGTCTGTCTGTTGACAGTTCGTCGGTTTTGTCAGGTTTACCAGTGTGTTTTTCCTGTTTATCTTGTTCTTGTTTTCTAGTGATCCCGGTTACGACCGTTCTGCCTGCTCTGACCCTGAGCCTACCGTTCTGCCTGCTCCGACCCTGAGGCTACCGTTCTGCCTGCTCCGACCCTGAGCCTACCGTTCTGCCTGCTTTGACCCTGAGGCTACCGTTCTGCCTGCTCTGACCCTGAGCCTACCGTTCTGCCTGCTTTGACCCTGAGGCTACCGTTCTGCCTGCTCTGACCCTGAGCCTACCGTTCTGCCTGCTCCGACCCTGAGCCTACCGTTCAGCCTGCTCTGACCCTGAGCCTACCGTTCAGCCTGCTCTGACCCTGAGCCTACCGTTCTGCCTGCTCTGACCCTGAGCCTACCGTTCTGTCCCTTTTTTGACTCTGCCTTGGATTACGAACCTCTGCCTGACATCGACCTGCCCTTCTGCCTGCCCCGTCTGTTATAATAAATATTCTGAGAACGAAACCATCCTGTGTCTGCATCTGGGTCTCATCCTGTGTGGATAAACATTGGGTTGTTATTTTATCTGAAATGCATATGGTCATGGACATTTAGCTAGCTTGCTGTTGCTAGCTCATTTGTCCTGGGAGATAAACATTGGGTTGTTATTTTATCTGAAATGCATATGGTCATGGACATTTAGCTAGCTTGCTGTTGCCAGCTCATTTGTCCTGAGAGATAAACATTGGGTTGTTATTTTACAATTTCCGACTGAAGACATACCCAAATCGAACTGCCTGGAGCTCAGGCACAGAACCAAGGATATGGATATTGTTGGTACCATTTGAAAGAAAACATTCTGAAGTTTGTGTAAATGTGAATTGAATGTAGGAGAATATAACACAATAGATCTAGTTTAGATAATACAATGAAAAAAACAATACGTGTTTTATTTTTATTGTTGTATCATCATCTTTAAAATGAACAAGATAAAACAAACATTTAGATAGGATGATGGGGATGATTTCAGTGAGAAACATAAGAGTGCAACAGTACTTGTGCAAAGTTTCAGAATGATAACTTCCAAAATGAGTGTGCTACATGACATTTATCATGAAGTCACCCAGGTGTCCCACACAAGTAGCCCAAATGTACCCAAGTGGCCATATTGGTGTTGTTATACATTTTGAATGGAATAACTATATACAAAATACCAAAAGGGTATTCTAACACCCCCCCCTCCCCCACAAAATAGAGAAAAAACATGACGAAAAAAAATATACACATTTACAAAATACAAAACTTTCAATATTTGGAAGACCCTCAGTCCTCTACACAATATTATGCTGCTGATGCCAGGTGCCATAGTACATCCATGCCTGCAGAAATACATTTGGGCAGATGAACACCACTTGTGGCAGCAGCTGGATGAACCAGCTTCAGTGGGGGATGGACACCTTGGCATTGGGGGCTCTCATTCGGAGTCAGTGTCACTGTGAAAAAAAATGTTCAGTTAGAATAGTTTCACATATGAGCCCTGTATCAACAGGTATAATAAACAGATATATAGAGAGAGTACAGGGAACATAAGGTTGAATATATTATTATAGACCTGCTAGATCTACTGTCTCATTTATGTAATGACATTTCAGCTAGATCTACTGTCTCTATTATATTATGACATTTCAGCTAGATCGACTGTCTTTATTATATTACAGACCAGCTGTATCTACTGTCTCCATTTCACTTTGGCCATTGTTGTGGGCCTGCCCTCCCCTCAAACAGCCTCAAATAGGCTATTTAATTTCACAAATAATATTTTATATTATTAATTTCAAACAACGGCATTAGCATGAGAAGAACTTGCCAGTCCAAAACGATGTCCTCTCCATTCAAAAAATATTCCTCCATTTGGGAATCGCTAAATGAATCGTCCTCAATCAATTTCTTCTAAAATTGTGTGTACATCTGTATATCTAGACTTAGATTGTGCTTTTCCTGACTTAGTCGCCATACTGATTGATATATAAACAGCTGAATATGCACCTTACCAAAACAATGCTGTGCGCAA
>NC_088415.1:90976059-91106059 GCF_034236695.1 Oncorhynchus nerka
TACAGGGGGTACCGATACAGAGTCAATGTGGAGGCTATATACAGGGGGTACCGATACAGAGTCAATGTGGAGGCTATATACAGGGGGTACCGGTACAGAGTCAATGTGGAGGCTATATACAGGGGGTACCGGTACAGAGTCAATGTGGAGGCTATATACAGGGGGTACTGGTACAGAGTCAATGTGGAGGCTATATACAGGGGGTACTGGTACAGAGTCAATGTGGAGGCTATATACAGGGGGGTACTGGTACAGAGTCAATGTGGAGGCTATATACAGGGGAGTACTGGTACAGAGTCAATGTGCGGGGACACCAGTTAGTTGAGGTAGTTGAGGTAATATATACATTTAGGTAGAGTTATTAAAGTGACTATGCAGAGATGATAACAGAGAGTAGTAGCGGTGTAAAAAGGTGGGGGGCAATGCAAATAGTTTAGGTAGCCATTTGATTAGATGTTCAGGAGTCTTATGGCTTGGGGGTAGAAGCTGTTTAGAAGCCTCTTGGACCTAGACTTGGCGCTCCGGTACCACTTGCCGTGTGGTAGCAGGGAGAACAGTCTATGACTAGGCTGGCTGGAGTCTTTGACCATTTTTAGGGCCTTCCTCTGACACCGCCTGGTATAGAGGTCCTGGATGGCAGGAAGCTTGGCCCAGTGATGTACTGGGCCGTTCGCACTACCCCCTGTAGTGCCTTGCGGTCAGAGGCCGAGCAGCCCGTCAGGATGCTCTCGATGGTGCAGCTGTAGAAACTTTTGAGGATCTGAGGACCCATGCAAATCTTTTCAGTCTCATGAGTGGGAAAAATGAGTTGGAAACTGAGCTGCATCTCCTGAGCTGCCCAATGTATGACCATATTAGAGACATGTATTTCCCTCAGATTACACAGATTCACAAAGAATTAGAAAACAAACCCAATTTTGTTAAACTCCCATATCTATTGGGTGAAATACCACAGTGTGCATCACGCAGCAAGATATGTGACCTGTTGCCACAAGAAAAGGTCAACCAGTGAAGAACAAAGACCATTGTAAATACAACCCATATTTATGTTTATTTATTTTCCCTTTTTCACTTTAACTATTTGCACATAGTTACAACACTATATATATACATAATATGACATTTGAAATGTCTTTATTTCTTTCTGAACTTTTGTGAATGTAATGTTTACTGTGAACATATGTTTCCCATGCCAGCAAAGTAATTTGAGTTGAATTGAGAGGGAGAGAATGGAGAGAGAGAGAGAATGAGAGAGGGAGAGAATGAGAGAGAGAGGGAGAGAATGAGAGAGAGAGAGGGAGAGAATGAGAGAGAATGAGAGAGGGAGAGAATGGAGAGACAGAGCTCAGTTAGAGAGAGAGATAATGGAGAGAAAGAGCTCAGTTAGAGAGAGAGAGAATGGAGAGAAAGAGCTCAGTTAGAGAGAGAATGGAGAGACAGAGCTCAGTTAGAGAGAGAATGGAGAGACAGAGCTCAGTTAGAGAGAGAGAATGGAGAGAAAGAGCTCAGTTAGAGAGAGCGAGAGAGAGAGAGAATGGAGAGACAGAGCTCAGTTAGAGAGAGAGAGAATGGAGAGAAAGAGCTCAGTTAGAGAGAGAATGGAGAGAATGGAGAGACAGAGCTCAGTTAGAGAGAGAGAGAATGAAGAGACAGAGCTCAGTTAGAGAGAGAATGGAGAGAATGGAGAGACAGAGCTCAGTTAGAGAGAGAGAGAATGAAGAGACAGAGCTCAGTTAGAGAGAGAGAGAGAATGGAGAGACAGAGCTCAGTTAGAGAGAGAGAGAGAGAATGGAGAGAATGGAGAGACAGAGCTCAGTTAGAGAGAGAGAGAGAATGGAGAGACAGAGCTCAGTTAGAGAGAGAGAGAATCACTAAAACAAGACAGAAATACACTACGGAAAAAGAAGGAACAGCATGTCAGAAATCAGCTCAATGCAATTGAAGAATCCATAGACTCTAACCACTTCTGGGAAAATTGGAAAACACTAGACAAACAACAACACGATTAATTATCTATCCAAAATGGAGATGTATGGGTAAACCACTTCTCCAATCTTTTTGGCTCTATAACAAAGAATAAAGAGCAAAAACATATACATGATCAAATACAGATCTTAGAATCAACTATTAAAGACTACCAGAACCCACTGGATTCTCCAATTACATTCAATGAGTTACAGGACAAAATAAAAACCCTCCAACCGAAAAAGGCCTGTGGTGTTGATGGTATCCTCAATGAAATGATCAAATATACAGACAACAAATTCCAATTGGCTATACTAAAACTCTTTAACATCATACTTAGCTCTGGCATCTTCCCCAATATTTGGAACCAAGGACTGATCACCCCAATCCACAAAAGTGGAGACAAATTTGACCCCAATAACTACCGTGGAATATGTGTCAACAGTAACCTTGGGAAAATCCTCTGCATTATTATTAACAGCAGACTTGTACATTTCCTCAATGAAAACAATGTACTGAGCAAATGTCAAATTGGCTTTTTACCAAATTACCGTACAACAGACCATGTATTCACCCTGCACACCCTAATTGACAACCAAACAAACCAAAACAAAGGCAAAGTCTTCTCATGCTTTGTTGATTTCAAAAAAGCCTTCGACTCAATCTGGCATGAGGGTCTGCTATACAAACTGATGGAAAGTGGTGTTGGGGGTAAAACATACGACATTATAAAATCCATGTACACAAACAACAAGTGTGCGGTTAAAATTGGCAAAAAACACACACATTTCTTCACACAGGGTCGTGGGGTTAGACAGGGATGCAGCTTAAGCCCCACCCTCTTCAACATATATATCAACGAATTGGCGCGGGCACTAGAAAAGTCCGCAGCACCCGGCCTCCCTCCCCCTGCTAGAATCCGAAGTCAAATGTCTGCTGTTTGCTGATGATCTGGTGCTTCTGTCACCAACCAAGGAGGGCCTACAGCAGCACCTAGATCTTATGCACAGATTCTGTCAGACCTGGGCCCTGACAGTAAATCTCAGTAAGACCAAAATTATGGTGTTCCAAAAAAGGTCCAGTCACCAGGACCACAAATACAAATTCCATCTAGACACTGTTGCCCTAGAGCACACAAAAAACTATACATACCTTGGCCTAAACATCAGCGCCACAGGTAACTTCCACAAAGCTGTGAACGATCTGAGAGACAAGGCAAGAAGGGCATTCTATGCCATCAAAAGAAACATACATTTCAACATACCAATTAGGATTTGGCTAAAAATACTTGAATCAGTCATAGAGCCCATTGCCCTTTATGGTTGTGAGGTCTGGGGTCCGCTCACCAACCAAGACTTCACAAAATGGGACAAACACCAAATTGAGACTCTGCACGCAGAATTCTGCAAAAATATCCTCCGTGTACAACGTAGAACACCAAATAATGCATGCAGAGCAGAATTAGGCCGATACCCACTAATTATCAAAATCCAGAAAAGAGCTGTTAAATTCTACAACCACCTAAAAGGAAGCGATTCACAAACCTTCCATAACAAAGCCATCACCTACAGAGAGATGAACCTGGAGAAGAGTCGCCTAAGCAAGCTGGTCCTGGGGCTCTGTTCACAAACACAAACACCCTACAGAGCCCCAGGACAACAGCACAATTAGACCCAACCAAATCATGAGAAAACAAAAAGATAATTACTTAACACATTGGAAAGAATTAACAAAAAAACAGAGCAAACTAGAATGCTATTTGGCCCTACACAGAGAGTACACAGCGGCAGAATACCTGACCACTGTGACTGACCCAAAATTAAGGAAAGCTTTGACTATGTACAGACTCAGTGAGCATAGCCTTGCTATTGAGAAGGGCCGCCGTAGGCAGACATGGCTCTCAAGAGAAGACAGGCTATGTGCTCACTGCCCACAAAATGAGGTGGAAACTGAGCTGCACTTCCTAACCTCCTGCCCAATGTATGACCATATTAGAGAGACATATTTCCCTCAGATTACACAGATCCACAAAGAATTCGAAAACAAATCCAATTTTGAAAAACTCCCATATCTACTGGGTGAAATTCCACAGTGTGCCATCACAGCAGCAAGATTTGTGACCTGTTGCCACGAGAAAAGGGCAACCAGTGAAGAACAAACACCATTGTAAATACAACCCATATTTATGCTTATTTATTTTATCTTGTGTCCTTTAACCATTTGTACATTGTTAAAACACTGTGTATATATATATAATATGACATTTGTAATGTCTTTACTGTTTTGAAACTTCTGTATGTGTAATGTTTACTATTAATTTTAGTTGTTTTTCACTTTATATATTCACTTTGTATGTTGTCTACCTCACTTGCTTTGGCAACGTTAACACATGTTTCCCATGCCAATAAAGCCCTTGAATTGAATTGAATTGAATTGAGAGAGAATGGAGAGAAAGAGCTCAGTTAGAGAGAGAATGGAGAGACAGAGCTCAGTTAGAGAGAGAGAGAATGGAGAGAAAGAGCTGTTAGAGAGAGAGAGAGAATGGAGAGACAGAGCTCAGTTAGAGAATGAGAGAGAGAGAGAGAATGGAGAGAAAGAAAGAGCTGTAAGAGAGAGAGAATGAGAGAGAGAGAATGGAGAGAAAGAGCTCAGTTAGAGAGAGATACTAGGAGGCCGTGTTTCCTCTCTGGCTTTATGGTAACAGGCTGCTTTTTCACAGGACTGACCCTGAGCTTTGTGTGTACACGTCTGTGTTGACGTCTCGCTCTGCAAGTCAAACCACAATGATTCATCCCAGTTGGTCCCAACACACCTTGTAGTGTGTGATCTCTGCAGGAATCTAACCCACGACCTTATGCATTGATAACACCACACTCTTACCAACTGAGTCACACAGGAAGTTAACAGCCGTGAACATCAGGTCTCTACTACTCACCCATTATCGTGAAAACAAACAAAGGCCTTACTAAAGAGACAGCACTACAGAGACTGCAGAGACAGCACTTCAGAGACTACAGAGACAGCACTTCAGAGACTACAGAGAAGGAACTACAGAGACAGGACTACAGAGACTGCAGAGACAGGAAATGAAAAGGTGAAATCAAAAATCAAAAATTAAATCAATTTTTTTTGTCTTGGAATGTTGCGTTGAAAGTGGCTAATATTGCATTGATTCGATCACAATTTCCACAGTAAAGAGAAATGTTGATAGAGTTAACGAACAGAGAATACTCCAGAAAAGTTGGGTGAAGTTCAATCTTGTGCCTTTCTCCATGGGCTGATATTTTTTCTATTGGTCCCGGGAGAGGTGTTCCCTTAGAGGGAACATTGCTTGTAATTGTTAGCATGGAGCAAGAATGAATGCAATTAATTTATTACTGAACAATATAATGGACACAGCTCTCTGCTCAACAAAACAGGAACTTCAGACTGAATAATATCAGGTGCTGCAGTTTGTGAACAATATTGTGCCTCTACCCTCATGGTAGTCAAACAACCCATTCCACCAAGAGTCGTTCTGAATCTGGTCCGGTTTTCAGCACCACCAAGAGTGGTTCTGAATCTGGTCCGGTTTTCAGCACCACCAAGAGTGGTTCTGAATCTGGTCCGGTTTTCACCACCACCAAGAGTCGTTCTGAATCTAGTGGCAACAACTAGACCTTGTTCCAAATGTATCAAGACATAATCGGATTTGTATGTCTAGTAATAAACCAATTGTTTAAAGTGCACATTTACAAGGCTCAGTCACAAATGACAGCTCCAATAAGCCCTGTATGATGAACAACAGGCTTGTAGGAACGTCCCTTTACAGTTTTCAGATCATCGTTCGCAGGTAGAGGGTTCTGCGTGCTTTGAACATAACTGACTGAAATTAGAAAGTAGAAAGATTTGTTTATTTTTACAAAAAGATCAGTCAGTAAAAATAGCCATAATTCACTAGTGTGCTGTGACCTGCCTTACCCCCTCCCCTTACCCCCTCGCTGTCTTGTCTTCCTGTCTGGTCTCCCTGTCTGTCTGGCACCATATGGAACCCAAACTTTCTCTCATTATACTGCACAAAGTTAATTCATTTTCCAGGAAGACAGTAGAGAGACAGAAAGAGAAACAGAGACGATCGATAGAGAGGGGAGTAGGATAGAGAGAGAGTAGAGTGGGAGAGAGAGCAAAGTGGGAGAGAGAGAGAGCAACGTGGGAGAGAGAGAGAGAGCAGAGTGGGAGAGAGAGAGGGAGCAGAGTGGGAGATAGTGGGAGAGAGAGAGAGAGAGAGAGAGAGAGAGAGAGAGAGAGAGAGAGAGAGAGAGACAGAGAGAGAGACAGAGAGAGAGAGAGACAGAGAGAGAGAGAGAGAGAGAGAGAGAGAGAGAGAGAGAGAGAGAGAGAGAGAGAGAGAGAGAGAGGGAGTGTTCTACTTCTGTTGGGTGTCTGTGTTCAGGGTAGCATGTTCCTAACCAGATCTCAGTCTAGGGATAATCATGTTAAAACCTGTTAGGGATGATGCGAATTTTCGCAGCTTTTTGTTAAAAATCGCACAACATTTCAAAGTCCTGCTACTCATGCCAGGAATATAGTATATGCATATGATAAGTATGTGTGTATAGAAAAAACTCTGAAGTCTCTAAAACTGGTTGAATCGTGTCTGTGGCTATAATAGAACGTGTTTAGGAGTAAAAATCCCAGGGAAAACTGTTCACCAAAAACACAAAAAAAATATTCATCCGCCAGTCAATGTATTGTCTAAGGCGATAGAAAATAGATGAGGTTCCGATTACAATGCCTACAGCTTCCACACGATGTCGCCAGTACTGGCATTTCATGGCTGGTTTATCCTTGGTGAGATGACGTATAGGCACTTCCTGTCTTGGGGCGCACCGGAGGAAATTATGAAAGTGAAAAAATGGACGATGATTTCAAGACTTGCTGCTATCGAATACAGATCGCCCCGTGATCAATTTGATCGATTATTAACATTTATTAATACCTAAAGTTGGTTTACAAAAGTAGTTTGAAGTGATTTGTAAAAGTTTTTAAAAAAGACCCAATTGTGATGTTTATGGGATATATAGGAGTGCCAACAAAGAAGCTCGTCAAAGGTAATGAATGTTTTATATTTTATTTCTGCGTTTTGTGTAGCGCCGGCTACCGCAAAATCTTTTGTTTAGGTCTCGTTCAGGTATTTTGGGGGGTGCATGCTATCAGATAATAGCTTCTCATGCTTTCGCCGAAAAGCATTTTACAAATCTGACATGTTGGCTAGATTCACAACGAGTGTAGCTTTAATTGAGTATCTTGCGTGTGTGTTTTAATGAAAGTTTGAGTTTTATCGAGTACTATAGGTGGCGCTCTGAAATTTCTGCAGATTTGGTTCCTGTACAGCACATACAGGTCTGGGACCAGGCAGGTCTTACCACATACAGGTCTGGGACCAGGCAGGTCTTAGCACATACAGGTCTGGGACCAGGCAGGTCTTAGCACATACATACATACAGGTCTGGGACCAGGCAGGTTAACTTTCCCATTTTACCCTCCATAACGTTAATAAGAACTAGAATACAAGATATAGTGGGATGAGATATATCGCCTGCTTACCTTGAATGCAGTTAAAAACAGACTTTTGCTGAACATCGAACCTGATAACGTAGCCTCAACATTAGATAGACGTGGATGCTTGGAGTCCCACCTGGTTTATTAGAGTAGAGACCATCTATCGTACTGTTGAAACACCAGTGGTCCACACATTTGGCTCCGGTTCTAAATCCTACAACTGAAGATGTGTGATTTCTTAGCTGATCTACTTTGTGTTAGATTTTCTTTTGGTTTTGTAATTAGCTATTTGCCAGAGTTCACTCAACCCATGTGATTCACTCTCTCGTCTATCTGTTCTACAGACAGGTCAGAGAGAGAGAGAGAGAGAGATGGATAAAAATAGAGACGGAGAGAGAGATGGATAAAGAGAGAGAGGGAGCAGAGTGGGAGAGAGAGCAGAGTGTGAGAGAGAGATAGAGAGAGAGATGGATAAAGAGAGAGAGGAAGCGAGAGAGAGAGAGAGAGAGAGAGAGAGATGGATGGATGGATAAAGAGAGAGAGGGAGAGAGGGATGGATGGATAAAGAGAGAGAGAGAGAGATGGATAAAGAGAGGGAGAGAGGGAGAGATGACAGAGATGATAGAGAGGGAGAGATGGAGAGATGATAGAGATGACAGAGAGGGAGAGATGGAGAGATGATAGAGATGATAGAGAGGGAGAGATGGAGAGATGATAGAGATGACAGAGAGGGAGAGATGGAGAGATGACAGAGAGGGAGAGAGGGAGAGATGATAGAGATGATAGAGAGGGAGAGATGGAGAGATGATAGAGATGACAGAGATGGAGGAGAGATGATAGAGATGACAGAGAGGGAGAGATGATAGAGATGATAGAGAGGGAGAGATGGAGAGATGACAGAGAGGGAGAGATGGAGAGATGACAGAGAGGGAGAGATGGAGAGATGATAGAGATGATAGAGAGGGAGAGATGACAGAGAGGGAGAGATGGAGAGATGACAGAGAGGGAGAGATGGAGAGATGATAGAGATGATAGAGAGGGAGAGATGGAGAGATGACAGAGATGATAGAGAGGGAGAGATGGAGAGATGATAGAGATGACAGAGAGGGAGAGATGGAGAGATGATAGAGATGACAGAGAGGGAGAGATGGAGAGATGACAGAGAGGGAGAGATGGAGAGATGATAGAGATGATAGAGAGGGAGAGATGGAGAGATGATAGAGATGATAGAGAGGGAGAGATGGAGAGATGATAGAGATGACAGAGAGGGAGAGATGGAGAGATGACAGAGAGGGAGAGATGGAGAGATGATAGAGATGACAGAGAGGGAGAGATGATAGAGATGATAGAGATGACAGAGAGGGAGAGATGGAGAGATGATAGAGATGATAGAGAGGGAGAGATGGAGAGATGATAGAGATGATAGAGAGGGAGAGATGGAGAGATGATAGAGATGATAGAGAGGGAGAGATGGAGAGATGATAGAGATGATAGAGATGATAGAGATGGAGAGATGATAGAGATGACAGAGAGGGAGAGATGGAGAGATGATAGAGATGATAGAGAGGGAGAGATGGAGAGATGATAGAGATGACAGAGAGGGAGAGATGGAGAGATGATAGAGATGACAGAGAGGGAGAGATGGAGAGATGATAGAGATGACAGAGAGGGAGAGATGGAGAGATGATAGAGATGACAGAGAGGGAGAGATGGAGAGATGATAGAGATGACAGAGAGGGAGAGATGATAGAGATGATAGAGAGGGAGAGATGGAGAGATGATAGAGATGATAGAGAGGGAGAGATGGAGAGATGATAGAGATGACAGAGAGGGAGAGATGGAGAGATGATAGAGATGATAGAGAGGGAGAGATGGAGAGATGATAGAGATGATAGAGAGGGAGAGATGGAGAGATGATAGAGATGACAGAGAGGGAGAGATGGAGAGATGATAGAGAGGGAGAGATGGAGAGATGATAGAGATGATAGAGATGGAGAGATGATAGAGATGATAGAGAGGGAGAGATGGAGAGATGATAGAGATGATAGAGAGGGAGAGATGGAGAGATGATAGATATGATAGAGAGGGAGAGATGGAGAGATGATAGAGATGATAGAGAGGGAGAGATGGAGAGATGATAGAGATGATAGAGATGGAGAGATGATAGAGATGATAGAGAGGGAGAGATGGAGAGATGATAGAGATGATAGAGAGGGAGAGATGGAGAGATGATAGAGATGATAGAGATGGAGAGATGATAGAGATGATATAGATGGAGAGATGGAGAGATGATAGAGATGATATAGATGGAGAGATGATAGAGATGATAGAGATGATAGAGAGGGAGCGATGAGTGTACAGACCCATCTCCTCTAAAGGAAGGCAGTGGGATGCAGCACTCATAAGAGTGATCAGATTCCTGTCAGAATGCGTTGACCTGACAACCGCTAGGTTGCCGGGCAGCTGTCATCGGCACGTCAATCCGTCCCAGACCCAATCCATCTCCCTGACAGCCCCGAAGACACACACACACACACACACACACACACACACACACACACACACACACACACACACACACACACACACACACACACACACACACACACACACACACACACACACACACACACACACACACACGTCAGTGAAGCGCTCTACTCGGCAGCAGCAGAAGGTGGTCAGGAGCTGTCACTGAGCTGTCATCTCTACTTTACGTCCCACTCTAAACTCACACCACGAGGACACCTCAATGGGGGTGGGAGGTGGAGACGTGTGGCAGGTAGTTACAGGTCTTTTTAATGAGGGACATTAAAGTTGCCCATATCGGGAAGAACACCTTAGCTCCACACTGTTCTCACGGGGAAGTGTCAAGCTGTGATCCATAGGAGCCAGGGAGGAAGAGTGACTGACTGACACTTTTTCAATTCTATTTGTTCGTAAAGCAACTTGAAATATGCCACCCCAGATCCTATGTTTATCGAGCTGGATTTTTCCATAGGAAACTGTGGTTGCAGAGGAGAGAGTCAAGCCTAGTGGAGCCTAGAGGAGCCCTAGTGGAGCCCTAGTGGAGCCTAGAGGAGCCCTAGTGGAGCCCTACAGGAGCCCTAGTGGAGCCTAGAGGAGCCCTAGAGGAGCCCTAGTGGAGCCCTAGTGGAGCCTAGAGGAGCCCTAGTGGAGCCCTACAGGAGCCCTAGTGGAGCCTAGAGGAGTCCTAGTGGAGCCCTAGAGGAGCCCAATTGGAGCCTAGAGGAGCCCTAGTGGACCCTAGTGGAGCATAGAGGAGCCCTAGTGGAGCCTAGAGGAGCCCTAGTGGAGCCTAGAGGAGCCCTAGAGGAGCCTTAATGAAGCCCTAGTGGAGCCTAGAGGAGCCCTAGTGGAGCCCTACAGGAGCCCTAGTGGAGCCTAGAGGAGCCCTAGTGGAGCCCTAGAGGAGCCCAATTGGAGCCTAGAGGAGCCCTAGTGGAGCCCTAGTGGAGCATAGAGGAGCCCTAGTGGAGCCTAGAGGAGCCCTAGTGGAGCCCTATGGGAGCCTAGAGGAGCCCTAGAGGAGCCCTAGTGAAGCCCTAGTGGAGCCTAGAGGAGCCCTAGTGGAGCCCTAGTGGAGCCCTAGTGGAGCCCTAGATGAGCCCTAGTGGAGCCCTAGTGGAGCCTAGAGGAGCCCTAGTGGAGCCCTAGTGGAGCCTAGAGGAGCCCTAGTGGAGCCTAGAGGAGCCCTAGTGGAGCCCTAGTGGAGCCTAGAGGAGCCCTAGTGGAGCCTAGAGGAGCCCTAGTGGAGCCCTAGTGGAGCCTAGAGGAGCCCTAGTGGAGCCCTAGTGGAGCCTAGATGAGCCCTAGAGGAGCCTAGAGGGGCCCTAGAGGAGCCCTGGTGGAGCCCTAGTGGAGCCCTAGTGGAGCCTAGAGGAGCCCTAGTGGAGCCTAGAGGAGCCCTAGTGGAGCCCTAGTGGAGCCTAGAGGAGCCCTAGTGGAGCCCTAGTGGAGCCTAGAGGAGCCCTAGTGGAGCCCTAGTGGAGCCTAGATGAGCCTAGAGCCCTAGTGGAGGAGGAGCCCTAGAGGGGAGCCCTGGAGAGGGAGCCCCCTGGTGGAGCCCTAGTGGAGCCTAGTGGTGCCTAGAGGAGTCCTAGAGGAGCCCTAGTGGAGCCCTAGTGGAGCTTAGAGGAGCCCTAATGGAGCCCTAGAGGAGCCCTAGTGGAGCCCTAGAGGAGCCCTAGTGGAGCCCTAGAGGAGCCCTAGTGGAGCCCTAGAGGAGCCCTAGTGGAGCCCTAGTGGAGCCTAGAGGAGCCCTAGTGGAGCCCTAGTGGAGCTTAGAGGAGCCCTAGTGGAGCCCTAGTGGAGCCCCAGTGGAGCCCTAGTGGAGCCTAGAGGAGCCCTAGTGGAGCCCTAGTGGAGCCTAGAGGAGCCCTAGAGGAGCCCTAGTGGAGCCCTAGAGGAGCCCTAGTGGAGCCTAGAGGAGCCCTAGAGGAGCCCTAGTGGAGCCCTAGTGGAGCCTAGAGGAGCCCTAGAGGAGCCCTAGTGGAGCCCTAGAGTGGCCCTAGTGGAGCCTAGAGGAGCCCTAGAGGCTCCACCTTAGTTAGAAAACAGTTGTTATATAAGTATTCAGACCCTTTACTATGAAACTCGAAATTGAGCTCAGGTGCATCCTGTTTCCACTGATCATCCTTGAGATGTTTCTGCTACTTTATTGGAGTCCACCTGTGGAAAATACAATTGATTGGACATGATTTGGAAAGGCACACACCTGCCTATATAAGGTCCCAAAGTTGACAGTCCATGTCAGAGCAAAAACCAAGCCATGAGGTTGAAGGAATTGTCCGTAGAACTCAGAGACAGGATTGTGTCGAGGTACAGATCTGGGGAAGGATACAAGTGTGTGGCCACTTTTTTTGTTTCCCACCTCTTCAATTAAAGGATCTTGCGTTACTTCGTTGCGGTAAAACCACTTGTGGTTATTATAAAGACGACATCTAATGTTGGCTACGACTTTCCGAACAAATCCTACCAATCCTACCATCCCTCCACTAAGTTTCCCCTCCACTAGGGCTCCCCTCCACTAGGGCTCCCCTCCACTAGTGCTCCCCTCCACTAAGTCTCCCCTCCACTAGTGCTCCCCTCCACTAGGGCTCCCCTCCACTAGTGCTCCCCTCCACTAGGAATCCACTCCACTAGGGCTCCCCTCCACTAGTGCTCCCCTCCACTAGGGCTCCCCTCCACTAGTGCTCCCCTCCACTAAGTCTCCCCTCCACTAGTGCTCCCCTCCACTAAGTCTCCCCTCCACTAGTGCTCCCCTCCACTAGGGCTCCACTAGGGCTCCCCTCCACTAGTGCTCCCCTCCACTAGTGCTCCCCTCCACTAAGACTCCCCTCCACTAGTGCTCCCATCCACTAAGTCTCCCCTCCACTAGTGCTCCCCTCCACTAGGGCTCCCCTCCACTAAGTCTCCCCTCCACTAGGGCTCCCCTCCACTAGGGCTCCACTAGGAATCCCCTCCACTAGGGCTCCCCTCCACTAGGGCTCCACTAGGAATCCCCTCCACTAAGTCTCCCCTCCACAAGTGCTCCCCTCCACTAGTGCTCCCCTCCACTAGTGCTCCCCTCCACTAGGGCTCCCCTCCACTAGGGCTCCACTAGGAATCCACTCCACTAGGAATCCCCTCCACTAGATCTCCCCTCCACTAGGGCTCCACTAGGAATCCCCTCCACTAAGTCTCCCCTCCACTAGTGCTCCCCTCCACTAGTGCTCCCCTCCACTAGGGCTCCCCTCCACTAGGGCTCCCCTCCACTAGGGCTCCCCTCCACTAGGGCTCCACTAGGAATCCCCTCCACTAGGAATCCCCTCCACTAGTGCTCCCCTCCACTAGTGCTCCCCTCCACTAGGGCTCCCCTCCACTAGGGCTCCACTAGGAATCCACTCCACTACGGCTCCCCTCCACTAGGGCTCCTTAACTAATCATGACTAAGGCTCCCCTCCACTAGGGCTCCTTAACTAATCATGACTAAGGCTCCCCTCCACTAGGGCTCCTTAACTAATCATGACTAAGGCTCCCATCCACTAGGGCTCCTTAACTAATCATGACTAAGGCTCCCCTCCACTAGGGCTCCTTAACTAATCATGACTAAGGCTCCCATCCACTAGGGCTCCTTAACTAATCATGACTAAGGCTCCCCTCCACTAGGGTTCCTTAACTAATCATGACTAAGGCTCCCCTTCACTAGGGCTCCTTAACTAATCATGACTAAGGCTCCCCTCCACTAGGGCTCCTTAACTAATCATGACTAAGGCTCCCCTCCACTAGGGCTCCTTAACTAATCATGACTAAGGCTTCCCTCCACTAGGGCTGCTTAACTAATCATCACTAAGGCTCCCCTCCACTAGGGCTCCTTAACTAATCATCACTAAGGCTCCCCTCCACTAGGGCTCCTTAACTAATCACTGACTAATCATCACTAAGGCTCCCCTCCACTAGGGCTCCTTAACTAATCATCACTAAGGCTCCCCTCCACTAGGGCTCCTTAACTAATCATCACTAAGGCTCCCCTCCACTAGGGCTCCTTAACTAATCATCACTAAGGCTCCCCTCCACTAGGGCTCCTTAACTAATCATCACTAAGGCTCCCCTCCACTAGGGCTCCTTAACTAATCATCACTAAGGCTCCCCTCCACTAGGGCTCCTTAACTAATCATCACTAAGGCTCCCCTCCACTAGGGCTCCTTAACTAATCATCACTAAGGCTCCCTCCACTAGGGCTCCTTAACTAATCATCACTAAGGCTCCCTCCACTAGGGGGCTCCTTAACTAATCATCACTAATGGCTCCCTCCACTAGGGCTCCTTAACTAATCATCACTAAGGCTCCCCTCCACTAGGGCTCCTTAACTAATCATGACTAAGGCTCCCCTCCACTAGGGCTCCTTAACTAATCATCACTAAGTCTCCCCTCCACTAGGGCTCCTTAACTAATCATCACTAAGGCTCCCCTCCACTAGGGCTCCTTAACTAATCATCACTAAGGCTCCCCTCCACTAGGGCTCCTTAACTAATCATCACTAAGGCCCCCCTCCACTAGGGCTCCTTAACTAATCATCACTAAGGCTCCCCTCCACTAGGGCTCCTTAACTAATCATCACTAAGGCTCCCCTCCACTAGGGCTCCTTAACTAATCATCACTAAGGCCCCCTCCACTAGGGCTCCTTAACTAATCATCACTAAGGCTCCCCTCCACTAGGGCTCCTTAACTAATCATCACTAAGGCTCCCTCCACTAGGGCTCCTTAACTAATCAACTAATCATCACTAAGGCTCCCCTCCACTAGGGCTCCTTAACTAATCATCACTAAGGCTCCCTCCACTAGGGCTCCTTAACTAATCATCACTAAGGCTCCTTAACTCCACTAGGGCTCCTCCAACTAATCATCACTAAGGCTCCCCTCCACTAGGGCTCCTTAACTAATCATCACTAAGGCTCCCCTCCACTAGGGCTCCTTAACTAATCATCACTAAGGCTCCCCTCCACTAGGGCTCCTTAACTAATCATCACTAAGGCTCCCCTCCACTAGGGCTCCTCATCACTAAGGCTAATCATCACACTAAGGCTCCCCTCCACTAGGGCTCCTTAACTAATCATCACTAAGGCTCCCCTCCACTAGGGCTCCTTAACTAATCATCACTAAGGCTCCCCTCCACTAGGGCTCCTTAACTAATCATCACTAAGGCTCCCCTCCACTAGGGCTCCTTAACTAATCATGACTAAGGCTCCCCTCCACTAGGGCTCCTTAACTAATCATCACTAAGGCTTCCCTCCACTAGGGCTCCTTAACTAATCATCACTAAGGCCCCCTCCACTAGGGCTCCTTAACTAATCATCACTAAGGCCCCCTCCACTAGGGCTCCTTAACTAATCATCACTAACTAGGCCCCCATCACTACTAGGGCTCCTTAACTAATCATCACTAAGGCCCCCTCCACTAGGGCTCCTTAACTAATCATCACTAAGGCTCCCCTCCACTAGGGCTCCTTAACTAATCATCACTAAGGCTCCCTCCACTAGGGCTCCTTAACTAATCATCACTAAGGCTCCCCTCCACTAGGGCTCCTTAACTAATCATCACTAAGGCTCCCTCCACTAGGGCTCCTTAACTAATCATCACTAAGGCTCCCCACTCCACTAATCATCACTAAGGCTCCCCTCCACTAGCTCCTTAACTAATCATGACTAAGGCTCCCCTCCACTAGGGCTCCTTAACTAATCATCACTAAGGCTCCCCTCCACTAGGGCTCCTTAACTAATCATCACTAAGGCTCCCCTCCACTAGGGCTCCTTAACTAATCATGACTAAGGCATTGTCACCAACTTCCTGTTAGTTTTAAGCTTTTAGTCCTTTTGTTACAGCATGTCCCCGAACTGCAATTCAACATATTGTAGGCCTAACTGAACGAACAACAGAGAAAATATGAAAGTTAATTAAAATAGAGTTTGAGGATGGCCTCGATCGTCTACTAGGGATGATGCCGGGATGCCAGATGCCGAGATATAACAGGTATCCCTTGTCTTTGATGTTGCTTTGCTTTGATGTTGGCAGCTAATTTAAAACATTGTCAGTGAAATGTAAATATAGTCAGTAAAATGTAAATATTGTCAGTAAAATGTAAATATTGTCAGTAAAATGTAAATATTGTCAGTCAAATGTAAATATAGTCAGTAAATGTAAATATTGTCAGTAAAATGTAAATATAGTCAGTAAAATGTAAATATAGTCAGTAAAATGTAAACATAGTCAGTAAAATGTAAACATAGTCAGTAAAATGTAAATATAGTCAGTAAAATGTAAATATTGTCAGTAAAATGTAAATATAGTCAGTAAAATGTAAATATAGTCAGTAAAATGTAAATATTGTCAGTCAAATGTAAATATAGTCAGTAAATGTAAATATTGTCAGTAAAATGTAAATATAGTCAGTAAAATGTAAATATAGTCAGTAAAATGTAAACATAGTCAGTAAAATGTAAACATAGTCAGTAAAATGTAAATATAGTCAGTAAAATGTAAATATTGTCAGTAAAATGTAAATATAGTCAGTAAAATGTAAATATAGTCAGTAAAATGTAAATATAGTCAGTAAATCGTTCCACATAAACTGGCTGGGTAGTTAGCAGACAGACAAAAATTACTGGGCAGATACACCACAGTATATTTACAAATTCACCGTGGCTGATTGATAGTTTGAGGAGGAGTGACGCATCGTAAATGACCTGGTAAAACAGCAAAATGAGCTAAAAACGGAAACAATTTGCTAACTACTTTAATCATTGAATAATATCCAAATTCTTAGGCAGCTGCCAAGAAAAAAATGGCCCTGTATTTACTATAAAATGTAGTTTCCAAACAACGTAGGGGGTAAGCAATAATTTAAACATCACAGATATAGGAGGAGCCTGGTGTGTGTGTGTGTGTGTGTGTGTGTGTGTGTGTGTGTGTGTGTGTGTGTGTGTGTGTGTGTGTGAGTGTGTGTGTGTGTGTGCAAAATGGTTCACAAAAACAAGGGAGAGAGGTCTGTGTTGTTACAGCCTAGATCTGTCCCCAACCAAGGAGGGCCTACAGCCTAGATCTGTCCCCAACCAAGGAGGGCCTACAGCCTAGATCTGTCCCCAACCAAGGAGGGCCTACAGCCTAGATCTGTCCCCAACCAAGGAGGGCCTACAGCCTAGATCTGTCCCAAACCAAGGAGGGCCTACAGCCTAGATCTGTCCCCAACCAAGGAGGGCCTACAGCCTAGATCTGTCCCAAACCAAGGAGGGCTTACAGCCTAGATCTGTCCCCAACCAAGGAGGGCCTACAGCCTAGATCTGTCCCCAACCAAGGAGGGCCTACAGCCTAGATCTGTCCCCAAACAAGGAGGGCCTACAGCCTAGATCTGTCCCCAACCAAGGAGGGCCTACAGCCTAGATCTGTCCCCAACCAAGGAGGGCCTACAGCCTAGATCTGTCCCCAACCAAGGAGGGCCTACAGCCTAGATCTGTCCCAAACCAAGGAGGGCCTACAGCCTACATCTGTCCCCAACCAAGGAGGGCCTACAGCCTAGATCTGTCCCCAACCAAGGAGGGCCTACAGCCTAGATCTGTCCCAAACCAAGGAGGGCTTACAACCTAGATCTGTCCCCAACCAAGGAGGGCCTACAGCCTAGATCTGTCCCCAACCAAGGAGGGCCTACAGCCTAGATCTGTCCCCAACCAAGGAGGGCCTACAGCCTAGATCTGTCCCCAACCAAGGAGGGCTTACAGCCTAGATCTGTCCCCAACCAAGGAGGGCCTACAGCCTAGATCTGTCCCCAACCAAGGAGCGCCTACAGCCTAGATCTGTCCCCAACCAAGGAGGGCCTACAGCCTAGATCTGTCCCCAACCAAGGAGGGCCTACAGCCTAGATCTGTCCCCAACCAAGGAGGGCCTACAGCCTAGATCTGTCCCCAAACAAGGAGGGCCTACAGCCTAGATCTGTCCCCAACCAAGGAGGGCCTACAGCCTAGATCTGTCCCCAACCAAGGAGGGCCTACAGCCTAGATCTGTCCCCAACCAAGGAGGGCCTACAGCCTAGATCTGTCCCAAACCAAGGAGGGCCTACAGCCTACATCTGTCCCCAACCAAGGAGGGCCTACAGCCTAGATCTGTCCCCAACCAAGGAGGGCCTACAGCCTAGATCTGTCCCAAACCAAGGAGGGCTTACAACCTAGATCTGTCCCCAACCAAGGAGGGCCTACAGCCTAGATCTGTCCCCAACCAAGGAGGGCCTACAGCCTAGATCTGTCCCCAACCAAGGAGGGCCTACAGCCTAGATCTGTCCCCAACCAAGGAGGGCTTACAGCCTAGATCTGTCCCCAACCAAGGAGGGCCTACAGCCTAGATCTGTCCCCAACCAAGGAGCGCCTACAGCCTAGATCTGTCCCCAACCAAGGAGGGCCTACAGCCTAGATCTGTCCCCAACCAAGGAGGGCCTACAGCCTAGATCTGTCCCCAACCAAAGAGGGCCTACAGCCTAGATCTGTCCCCAACCAAGGAGGGCCTACAGCCTAGATCTGTCCCCAACCAAGGAGGGCCTACAGCCTAGATCTGTCCCCAACCAAGGAGGGCCTACAGCAGCACCTGGATCTTCTGCACAGATTCTGTCAGACCTGGGACAGTAAATCTCAGTAAGACCAAACCCTGACAGTAAATTTCACCTCAAAAATGTGGAGCAACATTGCTCTCTCTTTCAGAAACAGACACTTTTACCATTTAAAAAAAAAAATGTTATAGTGGCTAGCATCTAGTAGCTTCATAGGGGCTTTGGTCACCTTTACCTGGGTGAAAAAGAAGAAACACCTCCCTTATTGATGCTGTTGACCCGGATCACTGGTTGCTGCGGAAAAGGAGGAGGTCAAAAGGAGGAGGTGAGTGTAACCGATGTGAAATGGCTAGCTTGTTAGCGGTGGTGCGCGCTAATAGCGTTTCAATCGGTGACGTCACTCGCTCTGAGACCTTGAAGTAGTTGCTCTGCAAGGGACAAGGCTTTTGTGGAGTGACGGGTAACGGTGGCTGTTGTCTATGTGTGCAGAGGGTCCCTGGTTCGAGCCCAGGTAGGGGCGAGGAGAGGGACAGAAGCTATACTGTTACATAATACACTAAACATATTGCCACCGTGGGGAGTAACAGTATATTGTCTTTTATATTGATAAAAGAGAGTACTCCTTCGTCATTGTCCATTGGAGAGGCAGGTAGCCTAGTGGTTAGAGTGTTGGACTAGTAACCGGAAGGTTGCAATTTCAAACCCCCCGAGCTGACAAGGTACAAATCTGTCGTTCTCCCCCTGAACAGGCAGTTAACCCACTGTTCCTCGGCCATCATTGTAAATAAGAATTTGTTCTTAACTGACTTGCCTAGTTAAATAA
Organism: Oncorhynchus nerka; assembly: GCF_034236695.1. Lineage (NCBI taxonomy): Eukaryota > Metazoa > Chordata > Actinopteri > Salmoniformes > Salmonidae > Oncorhynchus > Oncorhynchus nerka. The sequence continues at coordinate 90,995,481 of NC_088415.1, forward strand.
AGGTAAATTAATCTTACTAATACAATTTGATTATGTGTCCTGCCCACACCATCCAGAGGATATTTCCAGGTGTCCCTCATGTGCTCTATGCTCTCCTGAACTGGTTCCTTCCATACTTTTGTCCCTTTACTTCCAATTGACCTTCTGCTGATATGCCCTATGCATGCGGCATCCCTGGTCACCAAAAGAGCACTCTGACACCTTAGCCTTGTTTTATAACAGGAAGTGGTTTTTTTGCATGTTGATCATAGTCATAGACTTGTCCTGACGTGCACGTTTGTGTGTCTGAACATCCCTAATGATCTTTTGGTGCGAGGAGCATGGGAGTTGTTGGCAACAGACAGCGAGTGCATCTAGACATTCAGCGCTGTAAAGGACTATGGGAGTATTTCTCCATGCCAAACATGGCTTGCCACACATCTGTGCCTTCCTGTATAGCCTTTGTGATGAGAGTCTTTGCTATTTTCACTGCTGACTCAGCCTTACCATTACTCTGAATGTGTGAGGGTGAGGAGGTCACTTGATGGAACTCCCAGGCTTTTGCAAACATAGCAAAGTCTTGACTCGTGAACTTGGGCCCATTATATGTAACTACACCAATGTCAGGTATATCTGCTAAACTGCTGCTTACAACAGTCGATGATGAAAGCCGCTGTTGTGTCAATCACTTTCTCCACACTCCCAAAAATTCTGAATAGTAATCCACTATAATGAGAAAAGGAAAGTTAATTTACCGTGAACAGATTCGTTCCCACTTTAGACTAAGGACATGCAAGTATGTCAAATGGCTGCAGTGTTTCCTTTTGCTGCTTAGGTCGATTAGCGTTCCTCTGGCTTTCCTGAGACTGGCTTCGACCACTGAGTGCCCTGCATGTGTACGAGAGAGAATCATCGGACGCAGAGTTTCTGTTACTGCTGTTCATCAAATGATTAACTGTTTATAATTACGTGATTAAATGAATCAGGTAATTATTAACTCGTTAACCTGGGGCACCATGGGAGAGTTTGGGCTTTGTTGAGTTTCTATTTCCCAAATTATCTCAAAGAATATCAGAATATCAATTATACAACAGTTGCTAATGGATTAATTTCCTCTACAGTCTAAATTTTGTAGGTTGCATAAGAGTCTCACTAAATAAGTCTGTACCACACCAATTGAGTTGATTGTTTATTTACTAACAAGCTAAAATGATAATATAAGATACACGTACACACAGTCTGGGCTATTGATTGGAACTTAGTACGATGACAACAGGTCCATAGCGGACCAACACAATATGACAAGTGTTACACAATATTTCAAAAGAGAGAGAGAAGCATGAGAGAAAAGCACACTGGGGGTACATTTGTAAACTATGCTTAGTTTAACCCTAACCGTGCCCCGAACTGCAGCTCTTATGGGTTCAGAATATAATGATGGAATTACGTGTCGAAGGTCTCCAATGGGGGCTTCTCCTCTGATGGCAACACTTCTGTTGTTACCCCGTGTAACTCTCTGATTGTCCACACAATATCAGTGTCCTCTCTCTTAGTGGTCTGTTTCCTCGCCCTTGTTCTTAAAGAGGGGTCTTCTGAGGACGGCTAATCAGCCATATAGGTGGTTCCAGTGTGGGAATGAAAACAGTGTAGATACACGATTCCTTGGAGAGAATAATCGGGTTATCCTGCTTGAACTCACCCTCTCAGACACAGCTGCTCAACCGTAGCATAGATTGTTAAAAGCTTCCTTTGTCTTCTTCAACCTCGTGTTGCGTTTTGGGTTTACAACTAATTGGACCTTGGCTGAAGCTTGTGGTCACTTAGTTATGATGTTAATTCTTAACTCACATGTTTTATACCCTTGGGTCAGAAATGGGAGTCTCCACCTTTAGGGCAAGTTCTCTGAGCGTACCTAGTTACGAGACTGGAGGTCTGGATTTTACTCAGATCCAATTTAGACAACTAACTTCACATTTGACATTTGCAAAAATATTCTCTTTGATCTGGATATTTTCCACACAACGTACAGATTGCAAACATAGCAAAGTCTTGACTCGTGAACTTGGGCCCATTATATGTAACTACACCAATGTCAGGTATATCTGCTAAACTGCTGCTTACAACAGTCGATGATGAAAGCCGCTGTTGTGTCAATCACTTTCTTTGTGAAAACTCTTCAAGTTGGAACGTTTTCGTTATAATGTTGTCAATTAAACTTTCAATAACATAACAAAACCGACATTCATTTTCATATTCCATCTATCGTCATTACTACCATTTTGGCTGATTAAACCTATTGTTCCAACGTCCATTTGTTGTTTAGTTATTGTTCTGAGGTAGGTTCTCCATAGGCCCATCATACATTCCTCCACAGTGAGAGGACAAAGGGACTTTGTCTGCTGCCTTAAGATTTACAATGGGTGTGAGGTGTCAGAAAACCCCCCCGGCCGCCATACCTCTCAAAACTATCCCCCTCTGGTGGGGTGAGAGATATAATCTGTAGGAGTGTGGTGTGTGTGATGACACCACCCTCACACTTTTGAGCCTGAGCTTAACTTTAGTCTTTATTCAGTTTTAGAATCATCTCCATTTGCTCTTTGTAAGAGCTGAGTCAGGTTGTGGTCATGGTCCTGCCACTGCTTCTTCCATTGTAGCACCACAACAGTGATGTCATCATCTATGACGCTTATTCCTGGCAGTCCCTGAAGTGATGCTTATTCCTGGCAGTCCCTGAAGTGATGTTTATTCCTGGCAGTCCCTGAAGTGACGCTTATTCCTGGCAGTCCCTGAAGTGATGCTTATTCCTGGCAGTCCCTGAAGTGATGCTTATTCCTGGCAATCCCTGAAGTGACGCTTATTCCTGGCAGTCCCTGAAGTGATGCTTATTCCTGGCAGTCCCTGAAGTGATGCTTATTCCTGGCAGTCCCTGAAGTGATGCTTATTCCTGGCAGTCCCTGAAGTGATGCTTATTCCTGGCAGTCCCTGAAGTGATGCTAATTCCTGGCAGTCCCTGAAGTGATGCTTATTCCTGGCAGTCCCTGAAGTGATGCTTATTCCTGGCAGTCCCTGAAGTGATGCTTATTCCTGGCAGTCCCTGAAGTGATGTTTATTCCTGGCAGTCCCTGAAGTGACGCTTATTCCTGGCAGTCCCTGATGTGATGCTTATTCCTGGCAGTCCCTGAAGTGATGCTTATTCCTGGCAGTCCCTGATGTGATGCTTATTCCTGGCAGTCCCTGAAGTGATGCTTATTCCTGGCAGTCCCTGAAGTGATGCTTATTCCTGGCAGTCCCTGAAGTGATGCTTATTCCTGGCAGTCCCTGAAGTGATGCTTATTCCTGGCAGTCCCTGAAGTGATGCTTATTCCTGGCAGTCCCTGAAGTGATGCTTATTCCTGGCAGTCCCTGAAGTGATGCTTATTCCTGGCAGTCCCTGAAGTGACGCTTATTCCTGGCAGTCCCTGAAGTGACGCTTATTCCTGGCAGTCCCTGAAGTGATGCTTATTCCTGGCAGTCCCAGAAGTGATGCTTATTCCTGGCAGTCCCTGAAGTGACGCTTATTCCTGGCAGTCCCTGAAGTGATGCTTATTCCTGGCAGTCCCTGAAGTGATGCTTATTCCTGGCAGTCCCTGAAGTGACGCTTATTCCTGGCAGTCCCTGAAGTGATGCTTATTCCTGGCAGTCCCTGAAGTGATGCTTATTCCTGGCAGTCCCTGAAGTGATGCTTATTCCTGGCAGTCCCTTAAGTGATGCTTATTCCTGGCAGTCCCTGAAGTGATGCTTATTCCTGGCAGTCCCTGAAGTGATGCTTATTCCTGGCAGTCCCCGAAGTGATGCTTATTCCTGGCAGTCCCAGAAGTGATGCTTATTCCTGGCAGTCCCTGAAGTGATGCTTATTCCTGGCAGTCCCTGAAGTGATGCTTATTCCTGGCAGTCCCTGAAGTGATGCTTATTCCTGGCAGTCCCTGAAGTGATGCTTATTCCTGGCAGTCCCCGAAGTGATGCTTATTCCTGGCAGTCCCTGAAGTGATGCTTATTCCTGGCAGTCCCCGAAGTGATGCTTATTCCTGGCAGTCCCCGAAGTGATGCTTATTCCTGGCAGTCCCTGAAGTGATGCTTATTCCTGGCAGTCCCCGAAGTGATGCTTATTCCTGGCAGTCCCCGAAGTGATGCTTATTCCTGGCAGTCCCCGAAGTGATGCTTATTCCTGGCAGTCCCTGAAGTGCATCATGTTGCCTTCGCAGATATTTCTCTGCAGCTGGTTTCACTACAAAAGGTAACCTTGACCACCGGTATCTACCACTGGGGGTAATGTGGTGAGGTAACTACTATCTTCATCCAAACCCTTCTTTTTTTTCACCCATAACCATAGAAGATTTTTGCTTTTGCCTTAATTTTTTCTGTCTCTTTACTTGTAGAATGTTGACAGCTGTTTAGAAACCATAAAATAAATTGTATCGTTAAGATGCTCAAATCATAATATCTACACTCACCATCAAAATAAATATAATATATATATAAATATATATAAACTTTATTCCTCATGCTGGCCCTGACCAAACCAGTAAGTTATCCTTCACTGTAGCTGCATTTCTCCACATGGTCAGACATCCTTACAAAATGCCTTGCAAAAGGTCTAAAATTGACACCAAATTGGACCTACTGTACAAACAATTATCTAGGCTAAGTAATACATGAAATATTTATTTATCTACTGATCTACTAACTAGCTAAAGTGTTGTTAGTACTGCTGAGCATTAACCAACATTTCAGTTATTTTTACTAATTGACCAACTTCGGTTCAATGATTTGAATTCCATTTTTATTTTTGTTCTTAATGTGGAGCTTGATGTTCAATTTCTGTAGATATAAATCAGATCAAACCTGAACTGTGCAATGTAGTAGGGAGTTGTAGTTTCCAACAGGCCAATTTTCTACAAAGTTTAACAGATGTTGTAGTTTCAAACAGGCCAATACTCTACATAGTGTAGCGCAGAAAACATGGTAATTAACTACAATGACCATAATCCATTGCGCACCCACTAAACTTTGTCCAGTCTGTGCGGAGCAGACGTTGAGAGGTGAAAACTGTCAATCAAGGGGGATAGAAAGCAATTGCTTCCCGAGGATCTATCTCTACCTGAAAATACATGATCTAAGTGATTGATAGTTGGAATTCAGCAGTCATAAACATATGCCTTATTTACTTTGAAAAACTGCTAAAAATAGTGATTTTGACAGACAGCATAGGCAGCATCACGTAGACATGAGGACTTGGAATGAAATAATAAAGTCAACAAATAAAACAAACATTTTATTAAAGTAATATAATGTGAATAAATTATGGTTAATAAGTGATAAGCAGTAATGGGCAGTCATGAGACTTTTATGAATTGAATGAATTTTTCCAACAATTGTTTACAGACAATATTTCACTTATAATTCACAGTATCACAATTCCAGTGTGTCAGAAGTTTACATACACTAAGTTGACTGTGACGTCACGGCTTTAGAAGATTCTGACAGGCTTAATGACATCATTTGAGTTCATTGGAGGTGTATTTCAAGGCCGACCTTCAAACTCAGTGCCTCGTTGCTTGACATCATGGGAAAATCAAAAGAAATCGGCCAAGACTTCAGAAAAAATGTGTAGACCTCCACAAGTCTGGTTCATCCTTGGGAGAAATTTCCAAATGCTTGAAGGTACCACGTTCATCTGTACAAACAATAGTACGCAAGTATAAACACCATGGGACCACGCAGCCGTCATACCGCTCAGGAAGGAGGCGTGTTCTGTCTCCTAGAGATGAACGTACTTCGGTGCAAAAAGTGCAAATCATTCCCAGAACAACAGCAAAGGACCTTGTGAAGATGCTGGAGGAAACAGGTACAAATGTATCTGTATCCACAGTAAAACAAGTCCTATATTGTCAAAACCTGAAAGGACGCTCAGCAAGGAAGATGCCACTGCTCCAAAACCACCATAAAAAATCCAAACTACGGTTTGCAAGTGATCGTACTTTTTGGAGAAATGTCCTCTGGTCTGATGAAACATAAATAGAACTGTTTGGCCATAATCACCATCGTTATGTTTGGAGGAAAAAGGGGGAGGCTTGCTAGCTGAAGAACACCATCCCAACCGTGAAGCAGGGGGTGGCAGCATCATGTTGTGGGGGTGCTTTGCTGCAGGAGGAACTGGTGCACTTCACCAAATAGATGGCTTCATGAGGAAGGGAAATTATGTAGATATATTGAAGTAACATCTCAAGACATCCGTCAGTAAGTTATAAATTGGTTGCAAATGGGTCTTCTAAATGGACAATGACCCCAAGCATACTTCCGAAAGTTGTGGCAAAATGGCTTAAGGATAACAAACTTTCTGTCAGAAGCTTTTGGAAAACTTTTTTTTCACCCCGTAACAATAGGAGACACAAAATGTTACGTAGTTACACTGCTGAGATCTCGACACAAAAAAAAAACGGTCCTACAGCTAGATCTGGGATTCTTACAGGGATTAACTCTTCATTTATAACGACAACGTTGTAACGCCTGTCGTCGGAAGGAGTGGACCAAAGCGCAGCGTGGTAAATGTTCATGATTTTATTGATCAAAGAAACACTCGAACAAAGTAACAAAAACGAACAGTTCTGTCAGATAAACAGATACTAAACAGAAAATATCTACCCACAAACACAGGTGGGAAAAAGGGCTACCTAAGTATGATTCCCAATCAGAGACAATAGATAGACAGCTGCCTCTGATTGGGAACCACACGCGGACAAAAACAAAGAAATAGGAAACATAGAATGCCCACCCTAATCACACCCTGACCAAACCAAATAGAGACATAAAACGGCTCTCTAAGGTCAGGGCGTGACAAACTTACACTGACATAAATGCAAAGGACAGAAAATAAATGTATATCACATGATTTTGGACAAATCCGTCAAGACACCAACCATGTTAAAGGGTTGAACAGGTTTTAAATCAACTCGTGAATTTGAATGAATATAACTAATAATAAATAAATAATAATAATATATGTCCCACCCCATTTTTTATATTAATATAATGACACGGAGAAAAGAAAGCCTGATTATTATCCATAATTTGTCAACATCTGTAACAAGTTGTCCAGTGTAGGAAATCCTCACCTTAGTTTATAGAAAAACTCATACACTGTAGAATCATTTGTATTTGTATAGAAGTGAGAGGTCAACATTCACCGCTAATAACTCGGTAGAGTAATCCATTTAGAGTTGATCAGAAGTATGTCGTCCAGACAGACTCTTTGACAGACATCCATTCAAGAAATATAGAGTTAAAAAAAAATTATATTGTATATTGTAGTGATTTTTTTATTTGCTGGTCAGGAAAAAACAACTCTTGGCCACACTTATAATGTTAATCGCACAATGTCTACGTCCCAAATTAACTCTATTCCCTATATAGATGTGGGCCCTGGTCAAATGTAGTGCACTAAATAGGGAATAGGGTGCCTTTTGGGACGTACCTGTTCTCCCTCAGTGAGAGAGGTCAAATCAAGGAGATGTCTAAATCAAATCAAATCAATTTGTATTTGTCACATGGGCCGAATACAACAGGTATTTTACTTACAAGCCCCTTAACTGACAAAGCAGTTCCAATCAAATCAAATCAAATGTTATTGGTCACACGTACACATGGTTAGCAGATGTTAATGCGAGTGTAGCGAAATGCTTGTGCTTCCACAAGTCTACAAGTCTACAAAAAACAACTCTCTCACAGCCAGACCCTGCAGTGTGACCAGAAGTGTGTCAGTCAGCCAGACAGACTCCATCTCTGACCTTGAGAGACGCCACTGTGCAGAAAGATCCTTGATGGGCATTCCTTCCACCACATTAATTATGGGAGGAGTTAGTTAGTTGAGGTAATGTGCTGCACGCAAGGTAATGGGAGGGAGGGGCGGAGGAGGGGGTGGCTTATACACACACACACACACACACACACACACACACACACACACACACACACACACACACACACACACACACACACAGTCGACACACACACACACTCTACACCCACACACACACAGTCGACACACACACACACACACACACACACACACACACACAAACACACACACACAGACACAGTCAACACACACACACAGTCTACACTCTACACCAACACCCGGACACACACACAAACAGGGTATGTGGAGGCTGGGGGCATACTGCAAAATTAATGTCCACATCTGGTCCCCCTCTCATCTCATCTTTCTCCACAGGGTCAGGTCTGTAAGCTCTCGAGCCAGCCAACCAGTCACTCACTCAGTCAGTCAGCCTGTCAGCCAGCCAGCCAGTCAGTCAGTCAGCCTGTCTAGTGCTGAACAAACATCTGATTCAGATCATCTATCATGGCTGACTCTGCACCGCTTAGTTTCAATGTCATCTCGGCTTGTCTGTAGTTAACACACACTCATCCAAACAGAACCTGGTCAAACGGGATACAGAGGAATGGGCAGAGAGGCAGGGTTCAAGACAATATCATTGGTCGACAATAGGAATGTTTACAGCCATAACAAGAAATAACCAAGAGAAGGGAAGGATACGTTGGAGGATGTGGAAGTCATGACACATAAAAGTCCTAAAAAAAAACTGTATTTTCTTGTATATTTCGGATGCACATATTTCTGACAGTAAACACACAGACAGTTGAAGGCTGGCTACTATATATATATATACTATATATACTGGCTCTATTTCAGACACACCATTACAACCTCGTGATAATAAAAAGTAAATATAACCTCGCAGTTAGCTAATTCAAATCCGTGGTTTATATTTCCCTCAGGCTGAAACAACACTCAAATTAAACAGTCATATTATATTACATTATATATACTTACTATAGAATTCTGAAGTAAACTGTAGTATACATTAGAATACTATGTAACACTTTATTTGGATAGTACATCTGTAGATATTCTACAGACTATGAGTAACATTTCAACTATCTAACCTTAGCCCTAACCTTAACCCTTATCCTAAACGTAACCCTTACCCTTACCCTTACCTTAACCCTTATCCTAAACTTAACCCTTACCCTTACCTTACCCCTTATCCTAAACTTAACCTTTACCCTAACCCTAACCTTAACCCTTATCCTAAACTTAACCCTTACCCTAACCCTTACCTTAACCCTTATCCTAAACTTAACCCTTACCCTTACCCTTACCTTAACCCTTATCCTAAACGTAACCCTTACCCTAACCCTAACCCTTATCCTAAACTTAACCCTTACCCTAACCCTTACCTTAACCCTTATCCTAAACTTAACCCTTACCCTAACCCTAACCCTTACCTTAACCCTCATCCTATTTTTTAAATTGAACCCCCTTTTATCTCCCAATTTCAATACCGATCTTGTCTCATCGCTGCAACTCCCCAATGGGCTCAGGAGAGGCGAGTATCGAGTCATGCGTCCCCCGAAACATGATCCGCCAAACCGCACTCCTTAACACTCGCCCACTTAAGGGATGAGACCCTTTATCTGAATTTTCACATAAAATGACATACCCAAATCTAATTGCCTGTAGCCAGGACCTGAAGCAAGGATATGCATATTCTTGATACCATTTGAAATGAAACACTGAAATTTGAGGAAATGTGAATTAATGTAGGGGAAACAGAGACAGGGACAGAGACAGGGACAGAGACAGGGACAGAGACTGGGACAGAGACAGGGCAGGTACAGGGGCAGAGACAGGGACAGAGACAGGGCAGGGACAGGGGCAGAGACAGAGACAGAGACAGAGAGAGAGAGAGAGAGAGAGAGAGAGAGAGAGAGAGAGAGAGAGAGAAGAGTAGGAGAAGGAGGGGCAGAGACAGGGACAGAGACAGGGATAGAGACAGGGACAGAGACTGGGACAGAGACTGGGACAGAGACAGGGACAGGGGCAGAGACAGGGACAGAGACAGGGCAGGAACAGGGGCAGAGACAGGGCAGGGACAGGGGCAGAGACAGCGCAGGGACAGGGGCAGAGACAGGGACAGAGACAGGGACAGAGAGAGAGAGAGAGAGAGAGAGAGAGAGAGAGAGAGAGAGAGAGAGAGAGAGAGAGAGAGAGAGAGAGAGAGAGAGAGAAAGAGTAGGAGAAGGAGGGGCAGAGACAGGGACAGAGACAGGGACAGAGACAGGGACAGAGACAGGGACAGAGACTGGGACAGAGACTGGGACAGAGACAGGGACAGGGGCAGAGACAGGGACAGAGACAGGGCAGGAACAGGGGCAGAGACAGGGCAGGGACAGGGGCAGAGACAGCGCAGGGACAGGGGCAGAGACAGGGACAGAGACAGGGACAGAGACAGGGACAGAGACAGAGACTGGGACAGAGACTGGGACAGAGACAGGGCAGGGACAGGGGCAGAGACAGGGACAGAGACAGAGACAGAGACTGGGACAGAGACTGGGACAGAGACAGGGCAGGGACAGGGGCAGAGACAGGGACAGAGACAGGGCAGGGACAGGGGCAGAGACAGGGCAGGGACAGGGGCAGAGACAGCGCAGGGACAGGGGCAGAGACAGGGACAGAGACAGGGACAGAGACTGGGACAGAGACAAGGCAGGGACAGGGGCAGAGACAGGGACAGAGACAGGGACAGAGACTGGGACAGAGACAGGGCAGGGACAGGGGCAGAGACAGGGACAGAGACAGAGACAGAGACAGAGACAGGGACAGAGAGAGAGAGAGAGAGAGAGAGAGAGAGAGAGATAAAAGAGTAGGAGAAGGAGGGGCAGAGACAGGGACAGAGACAGAGACAGAGACAGAGACAGAGACAGAGACAGGGACAGAGAGAGAGAGAGAGAGAGAGAGAGAGAGAGAGAGAATAGAGAGAGAGAGAGAGAGAGAGAGGAGTAGGAGAAGGAGGGGCAGAGACAGCATTTGGGTCAAACTGTAGAACCCAGTTCCTACATTTGAATATAAAAAAAATGATTTTATCAAACAAAACTATGCTACATTTAATTTCTGGGGCACTCAATATTACCGAATGTAAGTACAGTTTTTTAGAGGTGACTGGATCAAACCAGTTGCCATGATAAAAGTGTTTTGTTGTGTTGTTGTGCACTATCCTCAAACAATAGCCTGGTATTTTATTTTGCTCTAATAGCTACACTAATAGTTACATATAAGACATGTCTTTTTCCCGGAATTGTCTGTTGTATACAACAACTGTCCCGGTTTAGGGACACCGATCCGAGGAAACACCATTCAACTGACGACTGAGGTCAGCCTTCAGGCGTCCGACCCACCACAAGGAGTCGCTAGCCCTAACCTTAACCCTTACCCTAACCTTAACCCTTACCCTAACCTTAACCCTTACCCTAACCTTTGAACCTAACCCTAAACTTCCGGCGCCGACAGAGATGGTTTCATTACATATAGTCGAGAAGAACTACTGAATATAAGATCAGCGTCAACTCACCATCAGTACGACCAAGAATATGTTTTCCGCGACGCGGATCCTGTGTTCTGCCTTACAAACAGGACAACGGAATGGATCGCATGCAGCGACCCAAGAAAACGACTCCGAAAAAGAGGGAAACGTAGCGGTCTTCTGGTCAGACTCCGGACAAGGGCACATCGCGCACCACTCCCCAGCATTCTTCTTGCCAATGTCCAGTCTCTTGACAACAAGGTTGATGAAATCCGAGCAAGGGTAGCATTCCAGAGGGACATCAGAGACTGCAACGTTCTCTGCTTCATGGAAACATGGCATACTGGGAAGACGCTATCCGATGCGGTGCAGCCAACGGGTTTCTCCACGCATCGCGCCGACAGAAACAAACATCTTTCTGGTAAGAAGAGTGGCGGGGGCGTATGCCTCATGACTAACGAGACATGGTGTGATGAAGGAAACATACAGGAACTCAAATCCTTCTGTTCACCTGATTTAGAATTCCTCACAATCAAATGTAGACCGCATTATCTTCCAAGAGAATTCTCTTCAATTATAATCACAGCCGTATATATCCCCCCCCAAGCAGACACATCGATGGCTCTGAACAAACTTTATTTAACTCTTTGCAAACTGGAAACCATTTATCCGGAGGCTGCATTCATTGTAGCTGGGGATTTTAACAAAGCTAATCTGAAAACAAGACTCCCTAAATTTTATCAGCATATCGATTGCGCAACCAGGGGTGGTAAAACCTTGGATCATTGTTACTCTAACTTCCGCGACGCATATAAGGCCCTGCCCCGCCCCCTTTCGGAAAAGCTGACCACGACTCCATTTTGTTGATCCCTGCCTACAGGCAGAAATTTAAACAAGAGGCTCCCACGCTGAGGTCTGTCCAACGCTGGTCAGACCAAGCTGACTCCATTTACATTTACATTTAAGTCATTTAGCAGACGCTCTTATCCAGAGCGACTTACAAATTGGTGCGTTCACCTTAAGACATCCAGTGGAACAGCCACTTTACAATAGTGCATCTAAATCTTTTAAGGGGGGGTGAGAAGGATTACTTTATCCTATCCTAGGTATTCCTGAAAGAGGTGGGGTTTCAGGTGTCTCCGGAAGGTGGTGATTGACTCCGCTGTCCTGGCGTCGTGAGGGAGTTTGTTCCACCATTGGGGGGCCAGAGCAGCGAACAGTTTTGACTGGGCTGCGTGGGAACTGTACTTCCTCAGTGGTAGGGAGGCGAGCAGGCCAGAGGTGGATGAACGCAGTGCCCTTGTTTGGGTGTAGGGCCTGATCAGAGCCTGGAGGTACTGAGGTGCCGTTCCCCTCACAGCTCCGTAGGCAAGCACCATGGTCTTGTAGCGGATGCGAGCTTCAACTGGAAGCCAGTGGAGAGAGCGGAGGAGCGGGGTGATGTGAGAGAACTTGGGAAGGTTGAACACCAGACTCCACACTCCAAGACTGCTTCCATCACGTGGACTGGGACATGTTTCGTATTGCGTCAGATAAAAATATTGACGAATACGCTGATTCGGTGTGCGAGTTCATTAGAACGTGCGTTGAAGATGTCGTTCCCATAGCAACGATAAAAACATTCCCTAACCAGAAACCGTGGATTGATGGCAGCATTCGCGTGAAACTGAAAGCGCGAACCACTGCTTTTAATCAGGGCAAGGTGTCTGGCAACATGACCGAATACAAACAGTGCAGCTATTCCCTCCGCAAGGCTATTAAACAAGCTAAGCGTCAGTACAGAGACAAAGTAGAATCTCAATTCAACGGCTCAGACACAAGAGGCATGTGGCAGGGTCTACAGTCAATCACGGACTACAAGAAGAAACCCAGCCCAGTCACGGACCAGGATGTCTTGCTCCCAGGCAGACTAAATAACTTTTTTGCCCGCTTTGAGGACAATACAGTGCCACCGACACGGCCTGCAACGAAAACATGCGGTCTCTCCTTCACTGCAGCCGAGGTGAGTAAGACATTTAAACGTGTTAACCCTCGCAAGGCTGCAGGCCCAGACGGCATCCCCAGCCGCGCCCTCAGAGCATGCGCAGACCAGCTGGCCGGTGTGTTTACGGACATATTCAATCAATCCCTATACCAGTCTGCTGTTCCCACATGCTTCAAGAGGGCCACCATTGTTCCTGTTCCCAAGAAAGCTAAGGTAACTGAGCTAAACGACTACCTCCCCGTAGCACTCACTTCCGTCATCATGAAGTGCTTTGAGAGACTAGTCAAGGACCATATCACCTCCACCCTACCTGACACCCTAGACCCACTCCAATTTGCTTACCGCCCAAATAGGTCCACAGACGATGCAATCTCAACCACACTGCACACTGCCCTAACCCACCTGGACAAGAGGAATACCTATGTGAGAATGCTGTTCATCGACTACAGCTCGGCATTCAACACCATAGTACCCTCCAAGCTCGTCATCAAGCTCGAGACCCTGGGTCTCGACCCCGCCCTGTGCAACTGGGTACTGGACTTCCTGACGGGCCGCCCCCAGGTGGTGAGGGTAGGCAACAACATCTCCTCCCCGCTGATCCTCAACACGGGGCCCCACAAGGGTGCGTTCTGAGCCCTCTCCTGTACTCCCTGTTCACCCACGACTGCGTGGCCACGCACGCCTCCAACTCAATCATCAAGTTTGCGGACGACACAACAGTGGTAGGCTTGATTACCAACAACGACGAGACGGCCTACAGGGAGGAGGTGAGGGCCCTCGGAGTGTGGTGTCAGGAAAATAACCTCACACTCAACGTCAACAAAACTAAGGAGATGATTGTGGACTTCAGGAAACAGCAGAGGGAACACCCCCCTATCCACATCGATGGAACAGTAGTGGAGAGGGTAGCAAGTTTTAAGTTCCTCGGCATACACATCACAGACAAACTGAATTGGTCCACTCACACTGACAGCGTCGTGAAGAAGGCGCAGCAGCGCCTCTTCAACCTCAGGAGGCTGAAGAAATTCGGCTTGTCACCAAAAGCACTCACACACTTCTACAGATGCACAATCGAGAGCATCCTGGCGGGCTGTATCACCGCCTGGTACGGCAACTGCTCCGCCCTCAACCGTAAGGCTCTCCAGAGGGTAGTGAGGTCTGCACAACGCATCACCGGGGGCAAACTACCTGCCCTCCAGGACACCTACACCACCCGATGTTACAGGAATGCCATAAAGATCATCAAGGACATCAACCACCCGAACCACTGCCTGTTCACCCCGCTATCATCCAGAAGGCGAGGTCAGTACAGGTGCATCAAAGCTGGGACCGAGAGACTGAAAAACAGCTTCTATCTCAAGGCCATCAGACTGTTAAACAGCCACCACTAACATTGAGTGGCTGCTGCCAACACACTGTCATTGACACTGACCCAACTCCAGCCACTTTAATAATGGGAATTGATGGGAAATGATGTAAATATATCACTAGCCACTTTAAACAATGCTACCTTATATAATGTTACTTACCCTACATTATTCATCTCATATGCATACGTATATACTGTACTCTACATCATCGACTGCATCCTTATGCACCCACTTTGTTTACTTTGTCTACATACTCATCTCATATGTATATACTGTACTCGATACCATCTACTGTATGCTGCTCTGTACCATCACTCATTCATATATCCTTATGTACATATTCTTTATCCCTTTACACTGTGTATAAGACAGTAGTTTTAGAATTGTTAGTTAGATTACTTGTTGGTTATCACTGCATTGTCGGAACTAGAAGCACAAGCATTTCGCTACACTCGCATTAACATCTGCTAACCATGTGTATGTGACAAATAAAATTTGATTTGATTTGATAACTGTAACCTTAACAAGCAGTTGCTTATCGACAGATCTGGACTATCCAAATAAGGTTTGACCAAATACTTTTAGTATTTCTCCAGTAGGTTTCCTCAAGGCCTCCACTTCTAGGTCACAGATAATAAAACAAAATCACTACAGTAAAAACTACAGTATATTACAGTGTGCAAAAAAATACTACAGTAAGTACTACAGTATACTAAAATCTCCATGAGGAAACCTACTGGAGGAAGAATATACTGTTGCTCGCAGACCAGTCCCAAATCACCATTCGCATGAAGAAAAGACGGAGAGACACGGGTGCAGATCTGGGTGCATTAAGGAGTTTGACCCATTGAGGAGTTTGACCCATTGAGGAGTTTGACCCATTGAGGAGTTTGACACCACATCAACCACCGGCTTCATCAATACGTACATTGATGACGTCGTCCCCACTTCAGTTTATTTAGTAAATATTTTGTTAACTCTTATTTTTCTTTAAACTGCTTTTGTTGGTTTAAGGGTTTATAAGTAAGCATTTCACTGTCAGGTCTACTACACCTGTTGTATTCAGCATTTCACTGTGAGGTCTACTATACCTGTTGTATTCAGCATTTCACTGTAAGGTCTACTACACCTGTTGTATTCAGCATTTCACTGTAAGGTCTACTACACCTGTTGTATTCAGTATTTCACTGTAAGGTCTACTACACCTGTTGTATTCAGCATTTCACTGTAAGGTCTACCTACATCTGTTGTATTCAGTATTTCACTGTAAGGTCTACTACACCTGTTGTATTCAGCATTTCACTGTAAGGTCTACTACACCTGTTGTATTCAGCATTTCACTGTAAGGTCTACTACACCTGTTGTATTCAGCATTTCACTGTGAGGTCTACTACACCTGTTGTATTCAGCATTTCACTGTAAGGTCTACTACACCTGTTGTATTCAGCATTTCACTGTGAGGTCTACTACACCTGTTGTATTCAGCATTTCACTGTAAGGTCTACTACACCTGTTGTATTCAGCATTTCACTGTAAGGTCTACTACACCTGTTGTATTCAGCATTTCACTGTAAGGTCTACCTACATCTGTTGTATACAGCATTTCACTGTAAGGTCTACTACATCTGTTGTATACAGCATTTCACTGTAAGGTCTACTACACCTGTTGTATTCAGCATTTCACTGTAAGGTCTCCTACACCTGTTGTATTCAGCATTTCACTGTGAGGTCTACTACACCTGTTGTATTCAGCATTTCACTGTAAGGTCTACTACACCTGTTGTATTCAGCATTTCACTGTGAGGTCTACTACACCTGTTGTATTCAGCATTTCACTGTCAGGTCTACTACACCTGTTGTATTCAGCATTTCACTGTAAGGTCTACTACACCTGTTGTATTCAGTATTTCACTGTAAGGTCTACTACACCTGTTGTATTCAGCATTTCACTGTAAGGTCTACCTACATCTGTTGTATTCAGTATTTCACTGTAAGGTCTACTACACCTGTTGTATTCAGCATTTCACTGTAAGGTCTACTACACCTGTTGTATTCAGCATTTCACTGTAAGGTCTACTACACCTGTTGTATTCAGCATTTCACTGTGAGGTCTACTACACCTGTTGTATTCAGCATTTCACTGTAAGGTCTACTACACCTGTTGTATTCAGCATTTCACTGTGAGGTCTACTACACCTGTTGTATTCAGCATTTCACTGTAAGGTCTACTACACCTGTTGTATTCAGCATTTCACTGTAAGGTCTACTACACCTGTTGTATTCAGCATTTCACTGTAAGGTCTACCTACATCTGTTGTATACAGCATTTCACTGTAAGGTCTACCTACATCTGTTGTATACAGCATTTCACTGTAAGGTCTACTACACCTGTTGTATTCAGCATTTCACTGTAAGGTCTCCTACACCTGTTGTATTCAGCATTTCACTGTGAGGTCTACTACACCTGTTGTATTCAGCATTTCACTGTAAGGTCTACTACACCTGTTGTATTCAGCATTTCACTGTGAGGTCTACTACACCTGTTGTATTCAGCATTTCACTGTCAGGTCTACTACACCTGTTGTATTCAGCATTTCACTGTAAGGTCTACTACACCTGTTGTATTCAGTATTTCACTGTAAGGTCTACTACACCTGTTGTATTCAGCATTTCACTGTAAGGTCTACCTACATCTGTTGTATTCAGTATTTCACTGTAAGGTCTACTACACCTGTTGTATTCAGCATTTCACTGTGAGGTCTACTACACCTGTTGTATTCAGCATTTCACTGTAAGGTCTACTACACCTGTTGTATTCAGCATTTCACTGTGAGGTCTACTACACCTGTTGTATTCAGCATTTCACTGTAAGGTCTACTACACCTGTTGTATTCAGCATTTCACTGTGAGGTCTACTACACCTGTTGTATTCAGCATTTCACTGTAAGGTCTACTACACCTGTTGTATTCAGCATTTCACTGTAAGGTCTACTACACCTGTTGTATTCAGCATTTCACTGTAAGGTCTACCTACATCTGTTGTATACAGCATTTCACTGTAAGGTCTACCTACATCTGTTGTATACAGCATTTCACTGTAAGGTCTACTACACCTGTTGTATTCAGCATTTCACTGTAAGGTCTCCTACACCTGTTGTATTCAGCATTTCACTGTGAGGTCTACTACACCTGTTGTATTCAGCATTTCACTGTAAGGTCTACTACACCTGTTGTATTCAGCATTTCACTGTGAGGTCTACTACACCTGTTGTATTCAGCATTTCACTGTGAGGTCTACTACACCTGTTGTATTCAGCATTTCACTGTGAGGTCTACCTACATCTGTTGTATACAGCATTTCACGGTAAGGTCTACTACACCTGTTGTATTCAGCATTTCACTGTAAGGTCTACCTACACCTGTTGTATTCAGCATTTCACTGTAAGGTCTACCTACATCTGTTGTATACAGCATTTCACTGTAAGGTCTACCTACATCTGTTGTATACAGCATTTCACTGTAAGGTCTACTACACCTGTTGTATTCAGCATTTCACTGTAAGGTCTACTACACCTGTTGTATTCAGCATTTCACTGTAAGGTCTACTACACCTGTTGTATTCAGCATTTCACTGTAAGGTCTACTACACCTGTTGTATTCAGCATTTCACTGTAAGGTCTACCTACATCTGTTGTATTCAGCATTTCACTGTAAGGTCTACCTACATCTGTTGTATTCAGCATTTCACTGTAAGGTCTACTACACCTGTTGTATTCAGCATTTCACTGTAAGGTCTACTACACCTGTTGTATTCAGCATTTCACTGTAAGGTCTACTACACCTGTTGTATACAGCATTTCACTGTAAGGTCTACTACACCTGTTGTATTCAACATTTCACTGTAAGGTCTACTACACCTGTTGTATTCAACATTTCACTGTAAGGTCTACCTACACCTGTTGTATTCAGCATTTCACTGTAAGGTCTACCTACACCTGTTGTATTCAGCATTTCACTGTAAGGTCTACTACACCTGTTGTATTCAGCATTTCACTGTAAGGTCTACTACACCTGTTGTATTCAACATTTCACTGTAAGGTCTACTACACCTGTTGTATTCAACATTTCACTGTAAGGTCTACTACACCTGTTGTATTCAGCATTTCACTGTAAGGTCTACTACACCTGTTGTATTCAGCATTTCACTGTAAGGTCTACTACACCTGTTGTATTCAGCATTTCACTGTAAGGTCTACTACACCTGTTGTATTCAGTATTTCACTGTGAGGTCTACCTACAACTGTTGTATTCAGCATTTCACTGTAAGGTCTACCTACACCTGTCGTATTCAGCATTTCACTGTAAGGTCTACTACACCTGTTGTATTCAGCATTTCACTGTAAGGTCTAATACACCTGTTGTATTCAGCATTTCACTGTAAGGTCTACTACACCTGTTGTATTCAGTATTTCACTGTGAGGTCTACCTACACCTGTTGTATTCAGCATTTCACTGTAAGGTCTACTACACCTGTTGTATTCAGCATTTCACTGTAAGGTCTAATACACCTGTTGTATTCAGCATTTCACTGTAAGGTCTACTACACCTGTTGTATTCAGCATTTCACTGTAAGGTCTACTACACCTGTTGTATTCAGTATTTCACTGTAAGGTCTACCTACACCTGTTGTATTCAGCATTTCACTGTAAGGTCTACTACACCTGTTGTATTCAGCATTTCACTGTAAGGTCTACTACACCTGTTGTATTCAGCATTTCACTGTAAGGTCTACTACACCTGTTGTATTCAGCATTTCACTGTAAGGTCTACTACACCTGTTGCATTCAGCATTTCACTGTGAGGTCTACTACACCTGTTGTATTCAGCATTTCACTGTAAGGTCTACCTACACCTGTTGTATTCAGTATTTCACTGTAAGGTCTACCTACACCTGTTGTATTCAGTATTTCACTGTAAGGTCTACTACACCTGTTGTATTCAGTATTTCACTGTAAGGTCTACTACACCTGTTGTATTCAGCATTTCAGTGTGAGGTCTACTACACCTGTTGTATTCAGCATTTCACTGTAAGGTCTACTACACCTGTTGTATTCAGCATTTCACTGTAAGGTCTACTACACCTGTTGTATTCAGTATTTCACTGTAAGGTCTACTACACCTGTTGTATTCAGCATTTCAGTGTGAGGTCTACTACACCTGTTGTATTCAGCATTTCACCTTAAGATCTACTACACCTGCATTTCACTGACCACATTTACTATAGTTAAAACGTGTAGTGTTTTGTGGGCTGTAGTGTTTTTGCGGACATTACTGTAGTATTTAATACATTGTTGTTTGGTGGATAATGCTGTAGTATTTACTTTAGTATTCTACAGTATACAACAACATTACATATGTATTGTATTCTATAGTCACAAGTTGACTACTCTCTCAATGCATAGACAGACACACCCTGCAGGAATCTATGACAGATGACTTAACCAGGCC
This sequence comes from Oncorhynchus nerka, assembly GCF_034236695.1. Lineage (NCBI taxonomy): Eukaryota > Metazoa > Chordata > Actinopteri > Salmoniformes > Salmonidae > Oncorhynchus > Oncorhynchus nerka. The sequence goes on from NC_088415.1 coordinate 91,015,742, forward strand.
ATGCGTTTATTATAGTACTGAATAGAGTATAGCGTTGTATGATGACACCTCACAACCCGCAGGTCTGCTTCATGGGAAAGTGACAAGCAGGCCTGCCTCGGTTGCTTAGCAACCTTGCAGCTTCACTTACAGTACATTTCACACAGCTATTATCTTATTATTATCTTATCATTTTGAAGTAATGTTTTGCGTAACATATTCGGTGTTCCGTTTCCCCCAAACAACAAGCGATAGAATCTTAACCCCTTTAGACAAATCTACAATATTAAATATACATATACTAAAAATAAGCAAATACTCCTCTCTTTGGCTTTGCAAGGTCTAGACCCTATCTAAGGCATAGTTACTGCACAATGACAATGTAATTTAGACAACAGAAAACAACAAATACAGTGAAAACATTTCACACGACAGCCCAGATATCTAATGAAATGTATTTTACATTACTGTAGTACAGACTTGGCCTAGCACTTAGCATCAGAGAGGAATAGATGACATCTTTGATACGCTAGTAGGTATTTTACATTACTGTAGTACAGACTTGGCCAGGCACTTAGCATCAGAGAGGAATAGATGACATCTTTGATACGCTAGTAGGTATTTTACATTACTGTAGTACAGACTTGGCCAGGCACTTAGCATCAGAGAGGAATAGATGACATCTTTGATACGCTAGTAGTATTTTACATTACTGTAGTACAGACTTGGCCAGGCACTTAGCATCAGAGAGGAATAGATGACATCTTTGATACGCTAGTAGGTATTTTACATTACTGTAGTACAGACTTGGCCAGGCACTTAGCATCAGAGAGGAATAGATGACATCTTTGATACGCTAGTAGGTATTTTACATTACTGTAGTACAGACTTGGCCTAGCACTTAGCATCAGAGAGGAATAGATGACATCTTTGATACGCAAGCATTTGCCGGAAGCTAGAAACACCACCGTGTCTTTCATCCCTTCAACCTTAGTCAGAGCTTTTTTTGAGACCACAAGCAGACCAGACCAGACGAAAGCAGACCAGATCGCCCCACGCCAAACCAGACCAAAGGTAGACCAGACCAGTCCAGACCAATGGTCTAATCAGTGATGCCACTCAAGAAGTCAAGAGGGCTAACGTAGAACACACTACAGCTGCCCATGTTAAAACACGAAGGCTAAAGTAGAAGACACTACAGATGACCAGTCTGTTAAAACAAGATGGCTAACGTAGAACACACTACAGCTGACCATGCTAAAACACGAGGGCTAACGTAGAACACACTACAGCTGCCCATGTTAAAACACGAGGGCTAACGTAGAAGACACTACAGATGACCAGTCTGTTAAAACACGAGGGCTAAACGTAGAACACACTACAGATGACCATGTTAAAACAAGATGGCTGACGTAGAACACACTACAGCTGACCATGTTAAAACACGAGGGCTAACGTAGAACACACTACAGATGACCATGTTAAAACAAGATGGCTGACGTAGAACACACTACAGCTGACCAGTCCGTTAAAATAAGATGGCTAACGTAGAAGACACTACAGCTGACCAGTCTGTTAAAATAAGATGGCTAACGTAGAAGACACTACAGCTGACCATGTTAAAACAAGATGGCTAACGTAGAACACAGTACAGCTAACCAGTCTGTTAAAACAAGATGGCTAATGCAGAACACAGTAGAGATGACCAGTCTGTTAAAACAAGATGGCTAACATAGAACACAGTACAGATGACCAATCTGTTAAAACAAGATGGCTGACGTAGAACACACTACAGCTGACCATGTTATAACAAGATGGCTGACGTAGAACACACTACAGCTGACCAGTCCGTTAAAATAAGATGGCTAACGTAGAACACACTACAGCTGACCATGTTAAAACACGAGGGCTACCGTAGAACACACTACAGATGACCATGTTAAAACACGAGGGCTAACGTAGAACACACTACAGCTGACCATGTTAAAACACGAGGGCTAACGTAGAACACACTACAGATGACCATGTTAAAACAAGATGGCTGACGTAGAACACACTACAGCTGACCAGTCCGTTAAAATAAGATGGCTAACGTAGAAGACACTACAGCTGACCAGTCTGTTAAAATAAGATGGCTAACGTAGAAGACACTACAGCTGACCATGTTAAAACAAGATGGCTAACGTAGAACACAGTACAGCTAACCAGTCTGTTAAAACAAGATGGCTAACGTAGAACACAGTACAGATGACCAATCTGTTAAAACAAGATGGCTAACATAGAACACAGTACAGATGACCAGTCTGTTAAAACACGAGGGCTAAACGTAGAACACACTACAGATGACCATGTTAAAACAAGATGGCTGACGTAGAACACACTACAGCTGACCATGTTAAAACACGAGGGCTAACGTAGAACACACTACAGATGACCATGTTAAAACAAGATGGCTGACGTAGAACACACTACAGCTGACCAGTCCGTTAAAATAAGATGGCTAACGTAGAAGACACTACAGCTGACCAGTCTGTTAAAATAAGATGGCTAACGTAGAAGACACTACAGCTGACCATGTTAAAACAAGATGGCTAACGTAGAACACAGTACAGCTAACCAGTCTGTTAAAACAAGATGGCTAATGCAGAACACAGTAGAGATGACCAGTCTGTTAAAACAAGATGGCTAACATAGAACACAGTACAGATGACCAATCTGTTAAAACAAGATGGCTGACGTAGAACACACTACAGCTGACCATGTTATAACAAGATGGCTGACGTAGAACACACTACAGCTGACCAGTCCGTTAAAATAAGATGGCTAACGTAGAACACACTACAGCTGACCATGTTAAAACACGAGGGCTACCGTAGAACACACTACAGATGACCATGTTAAAACACGAGGGCTAACGTAGAACACACTACAGCTGACCATGTTAAAACACGAGGGCTAACGTAGAACACACTACAGATGACCATGTTAAAACAAGATGGCTGACGTAGAACACACTACAGCTGACCAGTCCGTTAAAATAAGATGGCTAACGTAGAAGACACTACAGCTGACCAGTCTGTTAAAATAAGATGGCTAACGTAGAAGACACTACAGCTGACCATGTTAAAACAAGATGGCTAACGTAGAACACAGTACAGCTAACCAGTCTGTTAAAACAAGATGGCTAACGTAGAACACAGTACAGATGACCAATCTGTTAAAACAAGATGGCTAACATAGAACACAGTACAGATGACCAATCTGTTAAAATAAGATGGCTAACGCAGAACACACTACAGATGACCATGTTAAAACAAGATGGCTAACGCAGAACATAGTACAGATGACCATGTTAAAACAAGATGGCTAACGCAGAACATAGTACAGATGACCATGTTAAAACAAGATGGCTAACGTAGAACACACTACAGATGACCATGTTAAAACAAGATGGCTAACGCAGAACATAGTACAGATGACCATGTTAAAACAAGATGGCTAACGCAGAACACACTACAGATGACCAGTCTGTCAAAACAAGATGGCTAACGCAGAACATAGTACAGATGACCATGTTAAAACAAGATGGCTAACGTATAACACAGTACAGATGACCATGTTAAAACAAGAAGGATAATGCAGAACACAGTACAGATGACCATGTTAAAACAAGATGGCTAATGTAGTACACACTACAGATGACCATGTTAAAACAAGATGGCTAACGCAGAACACACTACAGATGACCAGTCTGTCAAAACAAGATGGCTAACGCAGAACACAGTACAGATGACCATGTTAAAACAAGATGGCTAATGTAGAACACAGTACAGATGACCATGTTAAAACAAGATGGCTAATGTAGAACACACTACAGATGACCATGTTAAATCTGACATGATGTTCAGAATGAAAGACCAGTGAAGACCCCAATAAGATCACAGATACATTTTAAAAACTGGATAATTACTTTTAAATTCAGAAAGGTTGTTGGCGACAAGAAAAACAACAACAACGTTGTGGCACCTTTCTGTTTTGTCAAGGACATTCAAATTTTTTTTAAACGTATAAACCATTGATATGTACCCATTGATTCTTGAACAATATAACTTGTAAATGAGCTTAGTTCAATTTTCGTACCTCATCAGAACCCAGAAAATAAACTTGTTTTACTCCAATGTTTATTAAACAAAGTAAATATATTTTTTAAACAGGATATAGCCTTAAAACATGGTTAAAACAAAATCATTTTTATTACGTGGATTGTCATTCTTGCATCTGTAACTCTGTCTATACATTTGAGAATGGTTACATTTCTCCGGCACAATCCCTCAGTTTATAAACAGAAACACGGGTAATCCTAAAGTTACAATACTGATTTAAGATGTTGGACAGCCGTAAAGGATTACATTTAGAAGGTAAGCAACCCGAACCTTGAAAATTGTTTCAGGAAAGCCACTACCCCCAACTCCAATTATAAACACCTATCAGGGTTTTACTGTCTCAACACTGCCCCCGTGTGACAAGAAACGGAATTGACAGGATTTTTCTAAAACTGAAAGCTGCAGTGAGCAGTTTTGACTTGACAAGGGTCTACTGTATTGTTCGCCACCCACTCTAATGCATAGGCTCTAGCTCTGTGGACTAACACAGTCTTGTTGAATCAATGAGATACATTCTATATATCCTATTCCTGAGTTCTTGACTGACCTTCTCCATAGGTAAAGTGACAGACAGGTGCTCATCGGTTGGTGAGCAGTGGCTGGACATGGATGGGGGGGCACTGTTGACAGCTGTGTCACAAAGCATCAGTAAGGATGACCTACGTGTGTGTTTAGGGAGGGGGGAGTTGGTTGATTGATTGTTTTTTCTATCCTTGTAGAGACCTAAAATCCCCAAAAGTCCCCACAAGTAGAGAAAAAAAAAGGAACATTCTCCCTTCTGGGGACATTTCCCACTTCCTCATGAGAACAAAGGCTATTTGAAGCTTAGGGGTTAGGTTTAGGGTTACAATGAGAGTTAACATTAGGGTTAGGGTAAGGGGTTAGGGGTTAGGTTTAGGGTTACAATGAGAGTTAACATTAGGGTTAGGGTAAGGGGTTAGTGGTTAGGGTTAGGTTTAGGGTTACAATGAGAGTTAACATTAGGGTTAGGGTAAGGGCTAAGGGGTTAGGGTTAGGGTTAGGGTTACAATGAGAGTTAACATTAGGGTTAGGGTTAGGGTAAGGGGTTAGGTTTAGGGTTACAATGAGAGTTAACATTAGGGTTAGGGTAAGGGGTTAGGGTTAGGTTTAGGGTTACAATGAGAGTTAACATTAGGGTTAGGGTAAGGGGTTAGGGGTTAGGTTTAGGGTTACAATGAGAGTTAACATTAGGGTTAGGGTTAGGGTAAGGGGTTAGGGTTAGGGTTAGGGTTACAATGAGAGTTAACATTAGGGTTAGGGTAAGGGCTAAGGGTTTAGGTTTAGGGTTACAATGAGAATTAACATTAGGGTTAGGGTAAGGGGTTAGTGGTTAGGTTTAGGGTTACAATGAGAGTTAACATTAGGGTTAGGGTAATGGGTTAGTGGTTAGGTTTAGGGTTAGGGTTACAATGAGAGTTAACATTAGGGTTAGGGTAAGGGCTAAGGGGGTTTAGGGTTAGGGTTACAATGGGGCGGCAGGGTAGCCTAGTGGTTAGAGCATTGGACTAGTAACCGAAAGGTTGCAAGTTCAAATCCCCGAGCTGTCAAGGTACAAAATCTGTCGTTCTGCCCCTGAACAGGCAGTTAACCCACTGTTCCTAGGCCGTCATTGTAAATAAGAATTTGTTCTTAACGGACTTACCTAGTAAAATAAAGGTAGGGTAAGGAGCTAGGGCTAGGGTTAGGTTTGGGTTAAGGGTTAAGGTTAGGGTAAGGAGCTAGGGTTTAGGTTATGGGTTAAGGTTAGGGTAAGGAGCTAGGGTTAGGGTTTAGGTTAAGGTTAGGGTAAGGAGCTAGGGTTAGGGTTAGGGTAAGGAGCTGGGTTTAGGGTTTAGGTTATGGGTTAAGGTTAGGGTAAGGAGCTAGGTTAGGGTTTAGGTTAGGTTAGGGTAAGGAGCTAGGTTTAGGGTTTAGGTTATAGGGTAAGGAGCTAGGGTTAAGGTTAGGGTAAGGAGCTAGGTTTAGGTTTAGGTTATGGGTTAAGGTTAGGGTAAGGAGCTAGGTTTAGGGTTTAGGTTATGGGTTAAGGTTAGGGTAAGGAGCTAGGTTTAGGGTTTAGGTTATGGGTTAAGGTTAGGGTAAGGAGCTAGGTTTAGGGTTATGGGTATGGGTTAAGGTTAGGGTAAGTTATGGTAACTGTTGCTACAACGTTGGAAGAAAATAATCGTTTACAATGTCATTGTTTTTTCTTCTGTCTTTACCTCTCGCTTCTTGATTTCCCTTCACCGGAGCCAAGGGGCCGAGCCTGAACCATGAAAAACAGCTTTACAGTTGGCACTATGCATTGGGGCAGGTAGCATTCTCCTGGCATCCGCCAAACCCAGATTTGTCCGTTAGACTACCAGATGGTGAAGCGTGATTCATCACTACAGAGAACGCGTTTCCACTGCTCCAGAGTCCAATGGCGGCGAGTTTGACACCACTCCAGCCAACGCTTGGCGTTGCGCATGGTGATCTCAAGGCTTGTATGCAGCTGCTCTGCCATGGAAACGCCATTTCATGAAGCCCCCCGAATGAACAGTTCTTGTACTGACGTTGCTTCCGGAAGTGAGTGTTGCAACCAAGTTTCAGACGATGTCTAGGCATTTCAGCACTCTGCTGTCCCATTCTATGAGCCGTTGTCGATCCTAGACGCTTCCATTTTCACAATAACAGCACTTACATTTGACCGGGGCAGCTCTAGCAGGGCATACATTTTATGAACTGACTTGTTGGAAAGGTGGCATCCTATGACGGTGCCACGTTGAAAGTCACTTAGCTCGTCAGCAAGGCCATTCTACTGACAATGTTTGTCTATGGAGGTTGCATTCTTGTGTGATCGATATTATACACCTGTCAGCAATGGGTGTGGTTGAAATAGCCGAATCCACTAATTTGAAGGGGTGTCCACATATTTTTGTAAATATTGTGTATCTTGCAGTCCTTCTCTGACATACAAACGACATAAAAACAACTTTGAAATGACTCAATCACAGATCAAGAGGGTCCAGCGTCTGGTGTGCATTCCGCCTTCTCCTCCTTCTCCTTCTCCTTCTCCTTCTTCTTCTCCCCCTTCTCCTTCTCCTCCTTCTCCTTCTCCTTCTCCTTCTCCTTCTCCTTCTCCTCCTCCCCCTTCTCCTTCTCATCCTTCTCCTTCTCCTTCTCCCCCTTCTCCTTCTCCTTCTCCTTCTCCTCCTTCTTCTCCTTCTCCTTCTCCTTCTCCTCCTTCTTCTCCTTCTCCTTCTTCTCCTCATTCTTCTCCTTCTCCTCATTCTTCTCATTCTTCTCCTCATTCTTCTCCTTCTCCTCCTTCTCCTTCTCCTTCTCCTTCTCCTCCTTCTTCTCCTTCTCCTTCTCCTTCTCCTCCTTCTCCTCCTTCTCCTTCTTCTCCTCATTCTTCTCCTTCTCCTCCTTCTCCTTCTCCTTCTCCTCCTTCTTCTCCTTCTTCTTCTCCTTCTCCTCTTTCTCCTTCTCCTTCTTCTCCTTCTCCTTCTCCCCCTTCTCCTTCTCCTTTTCCTCCTTCTCCTTCTCCCCCTTCTCCTTCTCCTTCTCCTCCTTCTTCTCCTTCTCCTTCTCCTTCTCCTCCTTCTTCTCCTTCTCCTCCTTCTCCTTCTCCTCCTTCTCCTCCTTCTCCTTCTCCCCCTTCTCCTTCTGCTTTGTTATTCCTTTCTTTTCCACCCAAAGTGTTTTAGTGTGTTGCTCAGGGCCGGGGTTACCAAGACAACAGAGAGCAGGAAGAGAGAGTGCGGAATGTTCCGGCAGGCAGGCAGGCAGGTGTCACCTCTAGCTGTCTCACCTCACCTTTTGTTGTGTCTGGCTGGCTGGCACTCTGGTGACTAGTCCATGTCCCAGACCCCAGGGCCTCTGACGGGCCACTCAGTGGGTGGGGAGATGGGGAGGAAGAGGAGAGGAGGGAAGAGAGAGTGCGAGGGGGGAAGGAGGACAGTGGAGGACTGTAGGTGGGCAGAGAGTTGGTGGATAGAGGGAGGGAGGAAGGGAGGGAGAAGTAGGGGAGAGAGGGAGCAAGAGGAGGGGGTAAGATAGACTGTAGGTGGGGATAGGGGAGGGAGAGAGTTAGGTGGGGATAGGGGAGGGAGAGAGTTAGGAGTGAAAGGGAGAGGGGGAGGGAGGAAGAGGGGTGGACTGTCTTTCCCCCTGTGCCCCCTCCGATGCCCTAATGGAGGATGCCAACACGGCACTCAGGTGAAACGGATGTGGCCTCTCGGTGATGGCAAAGAGCTGTTCCCGGTGGATCACAGGGGAAGAATGGTATACACAGTAAACAATGGAAGAATACATGGGTAGACAGGTAGAGGATAGTTCAGTGCACTCTGAGGCCCCTGTCTGGTCTGTCTGTCTGTCTGTCAGACACCTGCTGCTGTGACCGTGGTTCACCTCTACAGAGTGGAACTGTGGTCCAGACAAGGGTGGGTTGAAATAACATTTTTCTATTATTGAATCCCAAATGACACCCTACCCCCTAATACACCCTACCCCTCTGGTCAAAAGTAGTGCACTACGTAGGGAAAAGGGTGCCATGATTACAAAACAAGTAGTAATAGCGACTAGCCAGTTATACATAGTAGCCTACTGCCTCTGGGCATTTAGGAGGGGTTTGATGCATGAATATGTGAAGTGATAGAACTGTATAATCAAGGCAAGTGCCTTTAGCAAATACCAGTTTTAAAAACTACAGGAGGGAAACTAACTATATAACCTCTGTGCTTCACTGTTCGAGGCTAGTGATTTGCAATTGAATACATTTCTGTCACGTATACACCCAGCTAGCACATTTGGTTCGTTGGAAGTTGTGGGAACGTACAGTGTTTGTTTTGGGAACGTTTCCTGACCGGTAAAACTGAACTTTATTAAAAGGTTCTGGCAACGTTATATTTAGGTTACAGGGAGGTTCTGACAACGTTATATTTAGGTTACAGGGAGGTTCTGACAACGTTTGCCATTGTTCCTTATGTTTTCTGTGAATGGAAATGATTGGTTATTTAGATTTCATTTCCTCAATAAGACTTTTAATAACATTGCTTGCTTTTTCTTTCTTTCTCAAAACATAGATAGGACACATGGAAATACATTTCCTTCTGCATTAATCACATTTCCTTTTTATTGTGACACGGCATCACTGACATCAGAACCTATAATCTACGGTTCTCTATCCATGGAATTAGTCCTCCGCGCCACCATGATGGAGGTATCATGATGGAGGTATCAGGATGGAGGTATCAGGATGGAGGTATCAGGATGGAGGTACCATGATGGAGGTATCAGGATGGAGGTATCAGGATGGAGGTATCATGATGGAGGTATCATGATGGAGGTATCAGGATGGAGGTACCATGATGGAGGTATCAGGATGGAGGTACCATGATGGAGGTACCAGGATGGATGGAGGTGGAGGTACCAGGATGGAGGATGGAGGTACCATGATGGAGGTATCAGGATGGAGGTACCATGATGGAGGTATCAGGATGGAGGTACCATGATGGAGGTATCAGGATGGAAGTACAGGATGGAGGTACCAGGATGGAGGTATTGATGGAGGTACCAGGATGGAGGTACCAGGATGGAGGTATCAGGATGGAGGTACCAGGATGGAGGTATCAGGATGGAGGTATCAGGATGGAGGTACCAGGATGGAGGTACCAGGATGGAGGTACCATGATGGAGGTATCAAGATGGAGGAATCAGGATGGAGGTATCAGGATGGATGTACCATGATGGAGGTACCATGATGGAGGTATCAGGATGGAGGTACCATGATGGAGGTACCATGATGGAGGTATCAGGATGGAGGTATCAGGATGGAGGTACCAGGATGGAGGTACCATGATGGAGGTACCATGATGGAGGTATCAGGATGGAGGTATCATGGATGGAGGTATCAGGATGGAGGTATCATGATGGAGGTATCAGGATGGAGGTACCATGATGGAGGTATCAGGATGGAGGTACCATGATGGAGGTATCAGGATGGAGGTACCATGATGGAGGTACCATGATGGAGGTATCAGGATGGAGGTACCAGGATGGAGGTATTAGGATGGAGGTACCAGGATGGAGGTATCAGGATGGAGGTATCAGGATGGAGGTATCAGGATGGAGGTACCAGGATGGAGGTACCAGGATGGAGGTACCATGATGGAGGTATCAAGATGGAGGAATCAGGATGGATGTACCATGATGGAGGTACCATGATGGAGGTATCAGGATGGAGGTACCATGATGGAGGTACCATGATGGAGGTATCAGGATGGAGGTACCATGATGGAGGTACCATGATGGAGGTATCAGGATGGAGGTACCAGGATGGAGGTACCATGATGGAGGTACCATGATGGAGGTATCAGGATGGAGGTATCATGATGGAGGTATCAGGATGGAGGTATCATGATGGAGGTATCAGGATGGAGGTACCATGATGGAGGTATCAGGATGGAGGTACCATGATGGAGGTATCAGGATGGAGGTACCATGATGGAGGTACCATGATGGAGGTATCAGGATGGAGGTACCAGGATGGAGGTATTAGGATGGAGGTACCAGGATGGAGGTATCAGGATGGAGGTATCAGGATGGAGGTACCAGGATGGAGGTACCAGGATGGAGGTACCATGATGGAGGTATCAAGATGGAGGAATCAGGATGGAGGTATCAGGATGGATGTACCATGATGGAGGTACCATGATGGAGGTATCAGGATGGAGGTACCATGATGGAGGTACCATGATGGAGGTATCAGGATGGAGGTATCAGGATGGAGGTACCAGGATGGAGGTACCATGATGGAGGTACCATGATGGAGAAGGATGGAGGTCAGATGGAGGTGGATGGAGGTATCAGATGGAGGTATCAGGATGGAGGTACCATGATGGAGGTATCAGGATGGAGGTACCATGATGGAGGTACCAGGATGGAGGTATCAGGATGGAGGTACCAGGATGGAGGTACCAGGATGGAGGTACCATGATGGAGGTATCATGATGGAGGTACCATGATGGAGGTATCGGGATGGAGGTACCATGATGGAGGTATCATGATGGAGGTACCATGATGGAGGTACCATGATGGAGGTATCATGATGGAGGTACCATGATGGAGGTATCAGGATGGAGGTACCATGATGGAGGTATCAGGATGGAGGTACCATGATGGAGGTATCAGGATGGAGGTACCATGATGGAGGTATCAGGATGGATGGAGGTACCATGATGGAGGTATGATGGAGGTATCAGGATGGAGGTACCATGATGGAGGTATCAGGATGGAGGTACCAGGATGGAGGTACCATGATGGAGGTACCATGATGGAAGTATCAGGATGGAGGTATCAGGATGGAGTTATCAGGATGGAGGTATCAGGATGGAGGTATCAGGATGGAGGTACCAGGATGGAGGTACCATGATGGAGGTATCAGGATGGAGGTATCATGATGGAGGTATCAGGATGGAGGTACCATGATGGAGGTATCAGGATGGAGGTACCATGATGGAGGTATCAGGATGGAGGTACCATGATGGAGATACCATGATGGATGGAGGTATCAGGATGGAGGTACCAGGATGGAGGTATTAGGATGGAGGTATCAGGATGGAGGTATCAGGATGGAGGTACCAGGATGGAGGTATCAGGATGGAGGTATCGGGATGGAGGTATCAGGATGGAGATATCAGGATGGAGGTATCAGGATGGAGATATCAGGATGGAGGTATCATGATGGAGATATCAGGATGGAGGTATCAGAATGGAGATATCAGGATGGAGGTATCAGGATGGAGATATCAGGATGGAGGTATCAGGATGGAGATATCAGGATGGAGGTATCAGGATGGAGATATCAGGATGGAGGTACCATGATGGAGGTATCATGAAAAAAAAAATGAATACAAAGGTGTTCATTTTAGTCTACTCAAACAGATCAGACTTGAATGGAAACAACTGCCTTCACGTTAACCCTCGCAGGGCTACCGGCCCGCATCCTCAGAGCATGCGCTGAAACTTCCTGGCTGGAGTATTTGCTGACATATTCAATCTCTCCCTATCCCCACGTGCTTCAAGATGTCCACCATTGCTCCTGTACCCAAGACAACGAAGTTAACTGAATTTAACTAAATTAGTATCGCACCGTAGCACTCACTTCTGTCATCATGAAGTGCTTTGAGAGGCTAGTTAAGGATCATTGCATTCCGCCCTAATAGATCCGTGGATGATGCAATCGCCATCACACTGCACACTGCTCTGTTTGTATTTGTATTTATTATGGATCCCTATTACCTGCTGCCAAAGCAGCAGCTACTCTTCCTGAGGTCCTGCAAAATTAAGGCAGTTAATACAATTTTAAAAACATTACAATTTATTCACAAATTTCCCAATACACCTTGTGCCCTCAGGCCCCTACTCCACCACTACCACCAATCTACAGTACCTCATTCATGTGTATGTATAGTGCGTATGTTATCCTGTGTGTGTGTGTGTGTGTGTGTGTGTGTGTGTGTGTGTGTGTTCCTGTGCTAATGTTTGTGTTGCTTCTATACCATTTGGACAAGAGTAATATCTACGTAAGAATGCTGTTCATTGACTGCAGCTCAGCCTTCAACACCATAGTACCCTCCAAGGGCATCATTAACTGTAGCTTGAGGCCCTGGATCTGAACCCCGCCCTGTGCAACTGGGTCCTGGACTTCCTGATTGGCTGCCCCCAGGTGGTGAAGGTAGGCAACCACACCTCAACTACGCTAATTCTCAACACAGGGGCCCCACAAGGATGCATGCTCAGCCCCCTCCTGCAGTCCCTGTTCACCCATGACTGTGTGGCCACGCACGTCTCCATCTCAATCATCAAGTTTGCAGACGACACTACAATACTACAGTACACAGTATACAGTACTACAGTATACTACATACAACAGTGGTAAGCCTGATTACCAACAACGACGAGACAGACTACAGGACGGAGAGGTGACTGGAAAATAGCCTCTTCAACAGTGCGTTGTTAGGAAATGATGTTATTCTTCAATAACACAAAGTCCAAAGCAAATCAGGGGGAGAAAAATAGGTTTATTAGAGAAGGACAAATCAAGATCTTATGCTGGGAGGAATATGTTCATCCTCCCCTGTCCTCAGCTTTTCTCCACTGAACAAAGGAACAGGATGCCATTTATAGCCCCCCAGCCGAGCCTGTGGTTGACCAATCAGAAGTCCTTTCAGTACAACTAACCAATGGCCAAATAACAAATATCCTACTCCTGACTCAATGTACAGAACGTAGCACAAGTACAGTGCCTCATTTTATATAATATAATATAATAACTTGTTTAAAACAATAATAAAAAATGATAAACTGAAAAGTGGTGCGTGTATATGTATTCACCCTCTTTGCTATGAAGCCCCTAAATAAGATCTGGTGCAACCAATTACCTTCAGAAGTCACATAATTAGTTAAATAAAGTCCTCCTGTGTGCAATCTAAGTGTCACATGATCGGTCAAATGATATCAGTATATATACACCTGTTCTGAAAGGCCCCAGAGTCTGCAACACCACTAAGCAAGGGGCACCATGAAGACCAAGGAGCTCTCCAAACAGGTCAGGGACAAAGTTAGTGGAGAAGTACAGATCAGGGTTGGGTTATAAAAAATATCTGAAACTTTGAACATGCCACGGAGCACCATTAAATCCATTATTAAAAAATGGAACGAATATGGCACCACAACAAACCTGCCAAGAGAGGGCCGCCCACCAAAACTCACAGACCAGGCAAGGATGGCATTGCACCGTACAGGTGCATTAAAGCTGGGAGACTGAAAAACAGTTTCTATCTCAAGGCCATCAGACTGTTAAACAGACACCACTAGCTGGCCCACACCCAGTACCATACCCTGAACTTTAGGTCAATGTCACTAACCGGCTACCACCCGGTTACTCAACCCTGCACCTTAGAGGATGCTGCCCTATATACATAAACATGGACTGGTCACTTTAATCATGTTTACATACTGGTTTATCCTCTTTATTTTTTATTTTTTTAAACCTTTATTTAACCAGGCAAGTCAGTTAAGAACACATTCTTATTTTCAATGACGGCCTGGGAACAGTGGGTTAACTGCCTGTTCAGGGGCAGAACGACAGATTTGAACCTTGTCAGCTCGGGGGTTTGAACTCACAACCTTCCGGTTACTAGTCCAACGCTCTAACCACTAGGCTACCCTGCCAGTACATGTATATACTGTATTCTAGTCAAGGCCATCCTGTTCAAATATACTACATATTCTATCCACGTATTTGACAGATTTACAACATATTCTATCCACGTACTGTCCATGGGGCGGCAGCGTAGCCTAGTGGTTAGAGCGTTGGTCTAGTAACCGAAAGGTTGCAAGATCGAATCCCCAAATGTGTCATTCTACCCCTGAACAAGGCAGTGTAACCCACTAGGCTGTCATTGAAAATAAGATTTTTTTTTCATAACTGACTTGCCTAGTTAAATAAAGGTAAAATAATCATGTTTATACACTATTTATTTGATATTCAAACAAAAATACTATGATTTTAGTTTATGGTGTTTTATGAATTGTACACAAAAAGAGAAGTTTATTTTTTTCTTTGTTTTTACTGTAAGCTATTTATATACTCCTGATAAAGCTACACTCCAGTTACTGTATATTTCTCTGAAACTGATAAAGCGCAGATCGGAAAAACATGTCAAGGTCAGTCAGAGAGAACATAAGCCCTGGTTATATAAGCACCACCAACTACTGTAGTTGTATGTAACGAAAAACATGAACATAAAGTCATGGTGAACTTCACTGTTGGGTTGAGCCCCCTGACATTTTTAATTTCTATCGGAATTGGCATGCCATCTCGAGTATAGTGTTGTTGGTTGGAAAACCAGTACACACACACACAAATCAAATCAAATCAAATGTATTTATATAGCCCTTCGTACATCAGCTGATATCTCAAAGTGCTGTACAGAAACCCAGCCTAAAACCCCAAACAGCAAGCAATGCTGGTGTAGAAACACACACACACACACACACACACACACACACACACACACACACACACACACACACACACACACACACACACACACACACACACACACACACTCTAAATAGGTATATGACAGATGACTATTTCAAGCCATTCTAAATCAGTACATCCTAAACACTATGAACACAAAATGAATATGTCTGTCTATAACATCTCTATGATCTATAGGTACATTTATCTATACATTTGTAGTTTATAATCACTGTAAATGTTAGATGTTGTATTTTTTTGTATTATATTGACAGTGAGATGTTCCTTCCACTAGATCAAATGTTGCAATCTCAGATATCCAGTTCAGCTATTGATTTTATAGTGGCAAAACAAATGCTACCTCTGACAAACTGTTGCACCATTCACTGGCTATTTAGCAAATATTACAATATATCTCGGTTCACAACAGGGCTATACACAAGGTAAGGTTGCAGCTGAAATTATTCAGTGTTTCCTTTTTTTGTAAGAATATTTAAGATAGCTTTCATGACCTAAACTCTTAGAGAAAAAAAAGGTGCTAATTAAAACCTAAAAGGATCCTTTGGCTGTTCCCATAAGATAACCCTTTGAAGAACCCTTTTTGGTTCTGGTTCTGGGTAGAACTATTTTGGGTTCCATGTAGAAGCTAAAAGGGTTCCACTTTGAACCAAAAAGGGTTCCACCTGGAACCAAAAAGGGGACAGCCGAGGAACCCTTTTTTAAGCTTTTTTCTAAGAGTGTAGAAAAGGCATCTGTGTCCCTGCTATGAATACAAATCACACAAAATCTCTTACAACCATCATCAATGACTACTGTTTTTTTTTTGCTACTTGAAACACAGTGTAGTATTTTCGCATATTTTGTCATTTGGCTGAGGGTTTATATCTAGAACCATCTATGTAGGGTTCTTCAAATAACTCCCTGTAATATGGTTCTGCCTAGAAGGGTTCAACCAAGAACCATGTTATCATGTAAAGGTTCTTCCTAGAACCGTCTATGAAGGGTTTGTCGTGTCTTTGCTGTCATTGAATGTGAAGACTGTTATTTTATCAAATCAATTCTCTATGTGTAATTGTTATTACGTGATTAAACTAATAAACTAATAACTTAATTAACTAGGAAGTCGGGGCACCATGGAAAATGTTGACTTACAGAGTTTAATTAATTTTCCGAATATAACTCTTCAGGTATTTTAATATCTGATCGATTAGTCTCATTAATGTTTTATCATTACCTTGTTAGTCCAAACATTCTTGGTTATCTGCACGAACCCATAAATTATGAATCAGCGAAATACAAATTGGCTTAATTTTTTATTTACTAACTAATCAAATCACAGAAAAACATGAAAACACACACACGTACATTGGGTTGCTTCATGATACAAAGAAAAGTCCCTAGTGGACTAAGTCGATATGACAACTTGGTAGATAAAAGGAATTGTTATGCAGGTGAGTGAGGACCCAAAAGCGCTTTAACAGAAACAGAGTCTTTTAATGTCAAAACACAGGGAAGACATAGATCCTCTTCAGATGTATCGATTGACAACATAGACAACCCGCAGAGAGGGCGACAAATAAATCATAAAGTCCTCTGATCTTAACAGCAGAGTCCCCTTCTAGCAGCAGAGGAGAATAGCAGGGTTAGCGGCGACAGACTGCTGGTCTCTCCGGGTAGGCGCGGGTTGTAGAGGACAGAGGTACCTGATCACACGTAGCATCTGATGAAGAGGCAGATTACGACAGGACAGGACAAGGGTGAAGCAAACGAGAATCTGACAAAGACAGAAGCAGAAACAGAGAGAGAAATAGAGACCTAATCAGAGGGAAAAAGGGAACAGGTGGGAGAGGGTAAACGAGGTAGTTAAAGGAGATGAGGAACAGCTGGGGGAAGGAAAGGAAGAGAAGGTAACCTAATACGACCAGCAGGGGGAAACGAAGTGAAGAGAAAGAACAGGAACAAGACATAACATGACAATACATGACAGGAATGGGGTGGGACTGAGAAAGAGCGGGAAAGACAAATGGATACACTACACACAGTCTTTAATTATATTCATTTAAATGTTAATCCTTTGCACATGAACAGCCGCTCATTCAAGAATAATTGCAATGTATATATATTTACACCTGTATGTCGTTGTCTTCTCTGTTGGAATCTCGATCGTCCGGTAGGGTTCATCTGAGTCTCTGGTTAACTTTCATTTAAGTCTTTTGTGGTTGTAGGTGGTTAGAATGGGTACTTCAAAGTTCCATTCAGAAATGTTCTCATAGAACAGATGCTTCGGCGGTTGTCTGTATTCTCGTTCTAGACTAGACTAGTATTTATAGATCTAAGATGTGATCTTATTCTGTAGTGAATGATAGTCTCAGAGTTGAACCATTTCCATCCGTGTTGCCAATGCTCCACGTGGTATCGTCTTGTCCTTTGGTAGAGTTGTAGTTTAAACCACTGCACACACCAGCGTCACCCGGCATGTTTTGGTCTTAGAAATTCAACAATTTGCAACCTTAGCTTGTGTGGTCTGGTGGGAATTTCATCAGCAGTGGGTTTTATCCATTTCAGTAGAAAAGGGAGGTTCCATGAAGCCGACGTAATGTCTATGCTCACGTTGGCTTGACCATTGATTTGGTTAACTTTATATGAAAAACCCATACTTTCATTTAGAAGGTTAAAACCTCTAAATGATAGGGGGCAGCATTTTCACTTTTGGATAAATAGCGTGCCCAATTTCAACTTCCTGCTACTCATGCCAAGAATATAATATATGCATATTATTAGTAGATTTGAATATAAAACACTCTGAAGTTTCTAAAACTGTTTGAATCATGTCTGTGAGTATAACAGAACTTATGTAGCAGGCAAAACTTCGAGGACTAACCGTTCAGATTTAGTTTTTTGAGGTATCTGTCTTTTCAGTGAGATGTCACTGGGAAACGATATTTCTTAGGAGCTTGTTTTCAGTTCCTACCGCTTCCACTGGATGTCACCAGTCTTTGAAATTTGGTTGAGGTTATTCCTTTGTGCAATGAAGAAGTACGGCAATCTTGGAATTGGATAACACTGTTAAGAGTTGCGCAAGACTTGAAAAGTGGTGTTGGTTTGTTGTCTTCCTGTATTGAACACAGATAGACCCGTCTTCAATTTGATTGATTATTAATGTTTAAAAACACCTAAAGTTGTATTACAAAAGTCATTTGAAATGTTTTGGCAAAGTTTACAGGCAACTTTTGAAATACGTAGTTTGTAGTGACATGCAATTTGGATCAAACGCAATTGTAATTTGCAATTTGTAATTTCTGGATCAAACGCGCCAAATAAATTGACATTTTGGATATATATGGACGGAATTAATCTAACAAAAGGACCATTTATGATGTTTATGGGACATATTGGAATGCCAACAAAAGAAGCTCGTCAAAGGTAAGGCATGATTTATATTTTATTTCTGCGATTTGTGTAGCGCCTGCAGGGTTGAAATATGCTACTCTCTTTGTTTACTGTTGTGCTATCATCAGATAATAGCTTCTTATGCTTTCGCAGAAAAGCCTTTTAAAAATCTGACATGTTGGCTGGTTTCACAACGAGTGTAGCTTTAATTCTGTATCTTACATGTGTGATTCAATGAAAGTTAGATTTTTATATAATTTTATTTGAATTTGCCTCGCTGCATATTCCCTAGCTTTTGGCCAAGTGGGACGCAAGCGTCCCCTATCCTACAAGAATTAATTAACATCACATTACATCTTTTCAAAAATAGTTTCAGGTTTAATCACATATGTTTCACAATATTTAGATGTAAACCTGACTGCTGGGAAATGTACACTTTAAGAGATATAGTTATGTGTGTTTCCTGTCCTTCATGAGGTCACCAAATGAAACACACTCATCATAACTGTCCCTTAAGCGTCCACAGACCATTCACACATTCCCAAAAGTAGGAACGCTGTTTAATTAGGACTTTAATTTGGAGTTTGTGGTCTTCCATTGTTCTTTCTAGGCTCTCTACCTCCATACTGCATGGCAGTTACTACCCTGCATTTATGACCTGAGGTACTAAACCTGGTTTAGGAGAGAGAGAGTGAGAGAGGGGGGGGGGCAGTCTTGATCTACACCCAGAAAGGCCCACGTCATGACAGGTTCTACCAAGAGCCATGTTATCATCTAAAGTTTATTCCTAGAACCGTCTATGAAGGGATCTACCAAGAACCACATTAACATCT
The DNA here is from genome assembly GCF_034236695.1 of Oncorhynchus nerka. Lineage (NCBI taxonomy): Eukaryota > Metazoa > Chordata > Actinopteri > Salmoniformes > Salmonidae > Oncorhynchus > Oncorhynchus nerka. Next base: position 91,035,142 of record NC_088415.1, read on the forward strand.
AAAGTTTATTCCTAGAACCGTCTATGGAGGGTTCTACCAACGACCCCTTTTTATCTTTGGAGGGGTATTCATTGAACTGTTCCACCAGCCTTTTCCAAACTAATTATTTATGACAATACATTACATATATCATTAAGGCCTTTCTTTGAGAGAACCTAGTTATACCCTAACAGGGTGGAGTTACAGGCCACAAAAGGCCTGAAAGTCACATTATATTGGCTTGCAAAGTGATGCGTATATCCTATTGGAATCCAGACAGAATTTAGGATATCCGACAAGTGGAATTGTTAATTGACTTCTGACCCTACCGCAATCATCTAAACTGGGTCAACCATCTCAGTAACGGGTACAAGAAATCTAACTAGTAACCGATTGGATTAGTTTAGAAAACAATTTTATTTTTCTTTGTGTATCAAAAAATTAATAAACAAATCAAGGTACATGAAAAAACAGATATTACTGTGAAACAAACAATTCTGAGAATCTCCCTGCAATATATGATATATGGTTCTATGTAGAACCCTTCTTGCCTTCCAACGAATTATCAAAGAACCCTTTCTTCCAGAAATAGTTCTAAGAATGTTAAAGGTTCTATGTAGAACCCTATCCCTCAGCAAAGAACCTTTTTTTCCTTAGAATGTAATTCAGGAAAAGTAGATCTCCGTATGCCAGGGGTATTTTTCACTCTTCTATTTGTGGAAAGAAAACTCTGTAGGTTACTTCAATCGTGAGTAAGATTTGACACCACACACCTGCTTTTACACTGCCCTTGACATTGTAGATAAACACGTGGAATCTTTACAGAAACATAATACGCCCTATCATTGGCCATAGCGTGAATGGTCAGACGTCTACACTCTGTATATATACCGGGTGTCAACTCTCCAGTTTGTCGTCTGATTCTTTTTTTTCTATCTCGACCAGGGATAGACATGATGAGGTATCTAGTTCTTTTGGCCCTGCTGGGGCTGAGCCAGGCTTTCAACAACCCCCATGCCAAGCACGGCAGGCAAGCCATCGTCCACCTGTTTGAGTGGAAGTGGAACGACATCGCGGCTGAGTGTGAGAGGTTCCTGGCTCCCAAAGGATACGCTGGAGTTCAGGTATGTACTGTTGGAGAATGGATAACTTTTTCCTGTTTAGGTCAACTGGTCAAGAAAGACTCCATCCCCAGGGTTTATCCTACTGTACTCACCATGGTTGTTGTTATCCTTCCCCAGGGTTTATCCTACTGTACTCACCATGGTTGTTGTTCTCCAGGCCCAGGGTTTATCCTACTGTACTCACCATGGTTGTTGTTCTCCAGGCCCAGGGTTTATCCTACTGTACTCACCATGGTTGTTGTTCTCCTTCCCCAGGGTTTATCCTACTGTACTCACCATGGTTGTTGTTCTCCAGGCCCAGGGTTTATCCTACTGTACTCACCATGGTTGTTGTTCTCCAGGCCCAGGGTTTATCCTACTGTACTCACCATGGTTGTTGTTCTCCTACCCCAGGGTTTATCCTACTGTACTCACCATGGTTGTTGTTCTCCAGGCCCAGGGTTTATCCTACTGTACTCACCATGGTTGTTGTTCTCCTACCCCAGGGTTTATCCTACTGTACTCACCATGGTTGTTGTTCTCCAGGCCCAGGGTTTATCCTACTGTACTCACCATGGTTGTTGTTCTCCAGGCCCAGGGTTTATCCTACTGTACTCACTATGGTTGTTGTTCTCCTACGCCAGGGTTTATCCTACTGTACTCACCATGGTTGTTGTTCTCCAGGCCCATGGTTTATCCTACTGTACTCACCATGGTTGTTGTTCTCCAGGCCCAGGGTTTATCCTACTGTACTCACCATGGTTGTTGTTCTCCAGGCCCAGAGTTTATCCTACTGTACTCACCATGGTTATTGTTCTCCAGGCCCAGGGTTTATCCTACTGTACTCACCATGGTTGTTGTTCTCCAGGCCCAGGGTTTATCCTACTGTACTCACCATGGTTGTTGTTCTCCAGGCCCAGGGTTTATCCTACTGTACTCACCATGGTTGTTGTTCTCCTACCCCAGGGTTTATCCTACTGTACTCACCATGGTTGTTGTTCTCCAGACCCAGGGTTTATCCTACTGTACTCACCATGGTTGTTGTTCTCCAGGCCCAGGGTTAATCCTACTGTACTCACCATGGTTGTTGTTCTCCAGGCCCAGGGTTAATCCTACTGTACTCACCATGGTTGTTGTTCTCCAGGCCCAGGGTTCATCCTACTGTACTCACCATGGTTGTTGTTCTCCTACCCCATGGTTCATCCTACTGTACTCACCATGGTTGTTGTTCTCCAGGCCCAGGGTTTATCCTACTGTACTCACCATGGTTGTTGTTCTCCTACCCCAGGGTTTATCCTACTGTACTCACCATGGTTGTTGTTATCCTACCCCAGGGTTTATCCTACTGTACTCACCATGGTTGTTGTTCTCCAGGCCCAGGGTTTATCCTACTGTACTCACCATGGTTGTTGTTCTCCAGGCCCAGGGTTTATCCTACTGTACTCACCATGGTTGTTGTTCTCCTACCCCAGGTTTTATCCTACTGTACTCACCATGGTTGTTGTTTTCCTACCCCAGGGTTTATCCTACTGTACTCAGCATGGTTGTTGTTCTCCTACCCCAGGGTTTATCCTACTGTACTCACCTTGGTTGTTGTTCTCCGGGCCCAGGGTTTATCCTACTGTACTCACCATGGTTGTTGTTCTCCAGGCCCCAGGGTTTATCCTACTGTACTCACCATGGTTGTTGTTCTCCAGGCCCAGGGTTTATCCTACTGTACTCACCATGGTTGTTGTTCTCCAGGCCCAGGGTTTATCCTACTGTACTCACCATGGTTGTTGTTCTCCAGGCCCAGGGTTTATCCTACTGTACTCACCATGGTTGTTGTTCTCCAGGCCCAGGGTTTATCCTACTGTACTCACCATGGTTGTTGTTCTCCTACCCCAGGGTTTATCCTACTGTACTCACCATGGTTGTTGTTCTCCAGGCCCAGGGTTTATCCTACTGTACTCACCATGGTTGTTGTTCTCCAGGCCCAGGGTTTATCCTACTGTACTCACCATGGTTGTTGTTCTCCTACGCCAGGGTTTATCCTACTGTACTCACCATGGTTGTTGTTCTCCAGGCCCATGGTTTATCCTACTGTACTCACCATGGTTGTTGTTCTCCAGGCCCAGGGTTATCCTACTGTACTCACCATGGTTGTTGTTCTCCAGGCCCAGAGTTTATCCTACTGTACTCACCATGGTTATTGTTCTCCAGGCCCAGGGTTTATCCTACTGTACTCACCATGGTTATTGTTCTCCAGGCCCAGGGTTTATCCTACTGTACTCACCATGGTTGTTGTTCTCCAGGCCCAGGGTTTATCCTACTGTACTCACCATGGTTGTTGTTCTCCACCCCAGGGTTTATCCTACTGTACTCACCATGGTTGTTGTTCTCCAGGCCCAGGGTTTATCCTACTGTACTCACCATGGTTGTTGTTCTCCAGGCCCAGGGTTAATCCTACTGTACTCACCATGGTTGTTGTTCTCCTACCCCAGGGTTTATCCTACTGTACTCACCATGGTTGTTGTTCTCCAGGCCCAGGGTTTATCCTACTGTACTCACCATGGTTGTTGTTCTCCAGGCCCAGGGTTTATCCTACTGTACTCACCATGGTTGTTGTTCTCCAGGCCCAGGGTTTATCCTACTGTACTCACCATGGTTGTTGTTCTCCTACCCCAGGGTTTATCCTACTGTACTCACCATGGTTGTTGTTCTCCAGGCCCAGGGTTTATCCTACTGTACTCACCATGGTTGTTGTTCTCCAGGCCCAGGGTTTATCCTACTGTACTCACCATGGTTGTTGTTCTCCTACCCCAGGGTTTATCCTACTGTACTCACCATGGTTGTTGTTCTCCAGGCCCATGGTTTATCCTACTGTACTCACCATGGTTGTTGTTCTCCAGGCCCAGGGTTTATCCTACTGTACTCACCATGGTTGTTGTTCTCCAGGCCCAGGTTTATCCTACTGTACTCACCATGGTTATTGTTCTCCAGGCCCAGGGTTTATCCTACTGTACTCACCATGGTTATTGTTCTCCAGGCCCAGGGTTTATCCTACTGTACTCACCATGGTTGTTGTTCTCCAGGCCCAGGGTTTATCCTACTGTACTCACCATGGTTGTTGTTCTCCTACCCCAGGGTTTATCCTACTGTACTCACCATGGTTGTTGTTCTCCAGGCCCAGGGTTTATCCTACTGTACTCACCATGGTTGTTGTTCTCCAGGCCCAGGGTTAATCCTACTGTACTCACCATGGTTGTTGTTCTCCTACCCCAGGGTTTATCCTACTGTACTCACCATGGTTGTTGTTCTCCAGGCCCAGGGTTTATCCTACTGTACTCACCATGGTTGTTGTTCTCCAGGCCCAGGGTTTATCCTACTGTACTCACCATGGTTGTTGTTCTCCAGGCCCAGGGTTTATCCTACTGTACTCACCATGGTTGTTGTTCTCCTACCCCAGGGTTTATCCTACTGTACTCACCATGGTTGTTGTTCTCCAGGCCCAGGGTTTATCCTACTGTACTCACCATGGTTGTTGTTCTCCAGGCCCAGGGTTTATCCTACTGTACTCACCATGGTTGTTGTTCTCCTACGCCAGGGTTTATCCTACTGTACTCACCATGGTTGTTGTTCTCCAGGCCCATGGTTTATCCTACTGTACTCACCATGGTTGTTGTTCTCCAGGCCCAGGGTTATCCTACTGTACTCACCATGGTTGTTGTTCTCCAGGCCCAGAGTTTATCCTACTGTACTCACCATGGTTATTGTTCTCCAGGCCCAGGGTTTATCCTACTGTACTCACCATGGTTATTGTTCTCCAGGCCCAGGGTTTATCCTACTGTACTCACCATGGTTGTTGTTCTCCAGGCCCAGGGTTTATCCTACTGTACTCACCATGGTTGTTGTTCTCCTACCCCAGGGTTTATCCTACTGTACTCACCATGGTTGTTGTTCTCCAGGCCCAGGGTTTATCCTACTGTACTCACCATGGTTGTTGTTCTCCAGGCCCAGGGTTTATCCTACTGTACTCACCATGGTTGTTGTTCTCCAGGCCCAGGGTTAATCCTACTGTACTCACCATGGTTGTTGTTCTCCAGGCCCAGGGTTCATCCTACTGTACTCACCATGGTTGTTGTTCTCCTACCCCATGGTTCATCCTACTGTACTCACCATGGTTGTTGTTCTCCAGGCCCAGGGTTTATCCTACTGTACTCACCATGGTTGTTGTTCTCCTACCCCAGGGTTTATCTTACTGTACTCACCATGGTTGTTGTTCTCCTACCCCAGGGTTTATCCTACTGTACTCACCATGGTTGTTGTTCTCCAGGCCCAGGGTTTATCCTACTGTACTCACCATGGTTGTTGTTCTCCAGGCCCAGGGTTATCCTACTGTACTCACCATGGTTGTTGTTCTCCTACCCCAGGTTTCATCCTACTGTACTCACCATGGTTGTTGTTTTCCTACCCCAGGGTTTATCCTACTGTACTCAGCATGGTTGTTGTTCTCCTACCCCAGGGTTTATCCTACTGTACTCACCTTGGTTGTTGTTCTCCGGGCCCAGGGTTTATCCTACTGTACTCACCATGGTTGTTGTTCTCCTACCCCAGGGTTTATCCTACTGTACTCACCATGGTTGTTGTTCTCCTACCCCAGGGTTTATCCTACTGTACTCACCATGGTTGTTGTTCTCCAGGCCCAGGGTTTATCCTACTGTACTCACCATGGTTGTTGTTCTCCAGGCCCAGTGTTTATCCTACTGTACTCACCATGGTTGTTGTTCTCCTACCCCAGGGTTTATCCTACTGTACTCACCATGGTTGTTGTTCTCCAGGCCCATGGTTTATCCTACTGTACTCACCATGGTTGTTGTTCTCCAGGCCCAGGGTTTATCCTACTGTACTCACCATGGTTGTTGTTCTCCAGGCCCAGGGTTTATCCTGCTGTACTCACCATGGTTATTGTTCTCCAGGCCCTGGGTTTATCCTACTGTAATCACCATGGTTGTTGTTCTCCAGGCCCAGGGTTTATCCTACTGTACTCACCATGGTTGTTGTTCTCCAGGCCCAGGGTTTATCCTACTGTACTCACCATGGTTGTTGTTCTCCTACCCCAGGGTTTATCCTACTGTACTCACCATGGTTGTTGTTCTCCAGGCCCAGGGTTTATCCTACTGTACTCACCATGGTTGTTGTTCTCCTACCCCAGGGTTTATCCTACTGTACTCACCATGGTTGTTGTTCTCCAGGCCCAGGGTTTATCCTACTGTACTCACCATGGTTGTTGTTCTCCAGGCCCAGGGTTTATCCTAATGTACTCACCATGGTTGTTGTTCTCCAGGCCCAGGGTTTATCCTACTGTACTCACCATGGTTGTTGTTCTCCTACCCCAGGGTTTATCCTACTGTACTCACCATGGTTGTTGTTCTCCAGGCCCAGGGTTTATCCTACTGTACTCACCATGGTTGTTGTTCTCCAGGCCCCAGGGTTTATCCTACTGTACTCACCATGGTTGTTGTTCTCCAGGCCCAGGGTTTATCCTACTGTACTCACCATGGTTGTTGTTCTCCTACCCCAGGGTTTATCCTACTGTACTCACCATGGTTGTTGTTCTCCAGGTCCAGGGTTTATCCTACTGTGGTTGTTGTTCTCCAGGCCCAGAGTTTATCCTACTGTACTCACCATGGTTGTTGTTCTTACGGCTAATACCTTACATTTACTCTTCCCATATGAGTATTGATCATATGACTGTTGTATCACTAGCTACATTTCCATCCAATTTGCGACAGATTTTGTTGCGAACATTCAAAAATCCAACAATAAAAATACCAAGCATTTTCCCACCACAGAAGTATTTCCGTCAAATTGCCTTGTTGCGGATAAAAGTGCGTGACGAAGTAGTGCACATAAAAGTAACTTGTACTGAATAAAAAAATAACATTTAAATGAGTTTCCATCGCATTTTCATGTCTACAGATGGTTTCGTCACAAAGAATGTTGCGTTTTATAGCAAATGTGCCCACTGGTGTTGGCACGTGCTCTCTGCCCAACAGATGGCAGATACAGTCTACAGGATGAGATTATTATGGACAAAGGAGTAAGATTATTTTTACATGTCAAACAGGCAGCAAAACATCGATCACCAGAATAAGACACTCAGCAAAAAAGATTTTAGCAAACATTATGAGCACATACTACAGTTGCAATAGTAAAATATACATATATATATATATATATACAGAATAATAGATACAGATATATATAGAGAGAGTAATAGATACAGATATATACATACAGAGTAATATACACAGATATATATAGAGAGAGCAATAGAGTATTTAATAAGAATATTTCATTCATTCAGATCTAGGATGTGTTATTTGGTATATATATATACACTGCTCAATAAAATTAAGGAAACACCAAAATAACACATCCTAGATCTGAATGAATGAAATATTCCTATTAAATACTTTTTTCTTTTCATAGTTGAATGTGCTGACAACAAAATCACACAAAAATGATCAATGGAAATCAAATGTATCAACCCATGCAGGTCTGGATTTGGAGTCACACTCAAAATTCACGTGGAAAACCACACTACAGGCTGATCCAACTTTGATGTAATGTCCTTAAAACAAGTCAAAATGAGGCTCAGTAATGTGTGTGGCCTCCACGTGCCTGTATGACCTCCCTACAACGCCTGGGCATGCTCCTGATGAGGTGGCAGATGGTCTCCTGAGGGATCTCCTCCCAGACCTGGACTAAAGCATCTGCAGAACCACTCCTTTATTGGGGGCGTCTTGCTAATTGCCTATAATTTCCACCTGTTGTCTATTCCATTTGCACAACAGCATGTGACATTTATTGTCAATCAGTGTTGCTTCCTAAGTGGACAGTTTGATTTCACAGAAGTGTGATTGACTTGAAGTTACATTGTGTTGTTTAAGTGTTCCTTTTATTTTTTTGAGCAGTGTATATATATATACATATGTGTAGAGAGAGAGAGAGAGAGAGTAATAAATACAGAAATATATAGTGCAATAAATACAGATACTGTATATATAGAGTAATAGATACAGATATTTAGAGAGTAATAGATACAGATATATAGAGAGTAACAGATACGGAATGCACATCTTCATTTTCATCTATGTATATAGATATATCCAAAAACACATATCGATGTTAAATGTTGTTTTTTAAAGATTACTGGCTAACCCACTGATTCTGCTTCATGGTTGCCGCGCCCTGAGGTGATGTTTGAGTTAGAAATGTACCTATGCTGTTGCCTGATTCTACTTCATGGTTGCCGCGCCCTGAGGTGATGTTTGAGTTAGAAATGTACCTATGCTGTTGCCTGATTCTGCTTCATGGTTGCCGCGCCCTGAGGTGATGTTTGAGTTAGAAATGTACCTATGCTGTTGCCTGATTCTGCTTCATGGTTGCCGCGCCCTGAGGTGATGTTTGAGTTAGAAATGTACCTATGCTGTTGCCTGATTCTACTTCATGGTTGCCCCGCCCTGAGGTGTTGTTTGAGTTAGAAATGTACCTATGCTGTTGCCTGATTCTACTTCATGGTTGCCGCGCCCTGAGGTGATGTTTGAGTTAGAAATGTACCTATGCTGTTGCCTGATTCTACTTCATGGTTGCCGCGCCCTGAGGTGATGTTTGAGTTAGAAATGTACCTATGCTGTTGCCTGATTCTACTTCATGGTTGCCGCGCCCTGAGGTGATATTTGAGTTAGAAATGTACCTATGCTGTTGCCTGATTCTACTTCATGGTTGCCGCGCCCTGAGGTGATGTTTGAGTTAGAAATGTACCTATGCTGTTGCCTGATTCTACTTCATGGTTGCCGCGCCCTGAGGTGATGTTTGAGTTAGAAATGTACCTATGCTGTTGCCTGATTCTACTTCATGGTTGCCGCCCTGAGGTGATGTTTGAGTTAGAAATGTACCTATGCTGTTGCCTCTTCCCCTTAGATCTCTCCTCCTACTGAGAGTATTTTGTTGACCAGCCCGTGGAGACCATGGTGGGAACGGTACCAGCCAATCAGCTACAACCTGTGTTCCAGATCAGGAAATGAGAGCGAGCTCAGAGACATGATTACCAGATGCAACAACGTTGGGGTAAACAACAATAATAAAAACAACACACGCGTGATCATGAACATGACAAACTTCATATCGTCATAGAAGTCCACTGCTAGAGGTTAAGTAGGCTACTTTATCTCCTACTCTGCTCCCACAAACACACAGAAAAAAATGTAAATCACCATCATACTCAGACTACCAACCCAACAGAACCAAGTTCAACTGATGGTCTACCAACAAACCAAACCGACAGAACCAAGTTTAACTGATGGTCTAACAACAAACCAAACCGACAGAACCAAGTTTAACTGATGGTCTACCAACTCTTAACCAAAGTGACAGAACCAAGTTTAACTGATGGTCTACCAACTCTTAACCAAACCGACAGAACCAAGTTTAACTGATGGTCTAACAACTCTTAACCAAACCGACAGAACCAAGTTTAACTGATGGTCTAACAACTCTTAACCAAAGTGACAGAACCAAGTTTAACTGATGGTCTACCAACTCTTAACCAAACCGACAGAACCAAGTTTAACTGATGGTCTACCAACTCTTAACCAAACCGAGAGAACTCATTTTAACTGATGGTCTACCAACTCTTAAGCAAACCGACAGAACTCATTTTAACTGATGGTCTACCAACTCTTAACCAAACCGACAGAACCAAGTTTAACTGATGGTCTAACAACAAACCAAACCGACAGAACCAACAGTTAAAATCCTTCCTCCAGATCTATGTCCTGTTCAGTTTTCTCTGTGACACTAAAACCTCTCTCCTAATATTCCCAGGTTAACATCTATGTTGATGCCGTCATCAACCACATGTGTGGAGCTGGAGGCGGAGAGGGAACCCACTCTACCTGTGGAACCTATTTCAGTGCCAAAAAGATGGACTTCCCTTCCATTCCCTTCAGTGGCTTTGATTTCAACGAAGGCAAGTGCAAATCTGCCAGCGGAGACATCGAGAATTACAATGATATCAACCAGGTATGACTCAGTAAACACTACATTACAATGATATCAACCAGGTATGACTCAGTAAACACTACATTACAATGATATCAACCAGGTATGACTCAGTAAACACTACATTACAATGATATCAACCAGGTATGACTCAGTAAACACTACATTACAATGATATCAACCAGGTATGACTCAGTAAACACTACATTACAATGATATCAACCAGGTATGACTCAGTAAACACTACATTACAATGATATCAACCAGGTATGACTCAGTAAACACTACATTACAATGATATCAACCAGGTATGACTCAGTAAACACTACATTACAATGATATCAACCAGGTATGACTCAGTAAACACTACATTACAATGATATCAACCAGGTATGACTCAGTAAACACTACATTACAATGATATCAACCAGGTATGACTCAGTAAACACTACATTACAATGATATCAACCAGGTATGACTCAGTAAACACTACATTACAATGATATCAACCAGGTATGACTCAGTAAACACTACATTACAATGATATCAACCAGGTATGACTCAGTAAACACTACATTACAATGATATCAACCAGGTATGACTCAGTAAACACTACATTACAATGATATCAACCAGGTATGACTTTAGTTTTTTAAACACCAGGTAAATTCTCATTTGCATTGATATCAACCAGGTACACATGGAATAAACAATCAAGTCAATAACACAGTACAAAAAATGGGCAGTCTATATATGTGAAAAGGCATATCAATAATACAATTTTGCAGATTAACACTGGGGTGATAAATGACAGATGGTCATGTAAAGAGATATTGGTGTGCAAAAGAGCTAAATAAATAAATAAAAAAACAGTATAAAAACAGTATGAATATCAAAATGGGTGGACTGACTCTATGTACAGCTGCAGCGATCGGTTAGCTGCTCGGATTACTGATGTTTGAAGTTGGTGAGGGAGATAAAGTCTCAACCAGCGATTTTGACGTTCCAGTAACAGGCAGCAGAGTACTGGATTACAATGATATCAAGATACACCTGCTGGAGGTATGACTGACCAGTGAACTGAGATAAGGCGGAGCTTTACCTAATGGACTTGTAGATGACCTGGATCCAATGGGTCTGGCAGGTATGACTCCAGTAAACACTAAATTATGGTGGGTGGTATAAGGTGATATCAAACAGGTATGGCACTATGATAACTGCATCAGTTTGCTGAGTAGAGTGTTGGAAGCCATTTTGTAGATGACATCAACCAGGTATCAGTTTTACTAGGGTAAACAGTGAACTTTGTTGCGGAATAGAAAGCCGACTATTTGATTTTCGATTAGATGTTTGATGTGAGTCTGAAGGAGAGTATCAAGACCAGGTATGATGTCCACATATTCAAGTAAAGGGTGGTGATGCACTGCGGGTGCAGGCAGCGATCGGTTACAATGCATTTGGTTTTATCAAGAGCAGTCAGGAAGGATTGAGGCAGCTTTTGGAGGTTTTATCACTCAGGTTAGATAGCACAGTGTCGACGGGCCGAAAGTATATAGAATGGTGTCGTCTGCGTAAATCAGGGAATACCCAGTAGCACAATCATTGATATCAAAAGAGTCCAGGTATGACTCAGTAAACACTACATTACAATGATATCAACCAGGTATGACATTTACATTACAATTAAGTCATTTAGCAGACGCTCTTATCCAGAGCGACTTACAAATTGGTGCATTCACCTTATGACATCCAGTGGAACAGCCACTTTACAATAGTGCATCTAAATCTTTTAAGGGGGTGAGAAGGATTACTTTATCCTATCCTAGGTATTCCTTAAAGAGGTGGGGTTTCAGGTGTCTCCGGAAGGTGGTGATTGACTCCGCTGTCCTGGCGTCGTGAGGGAGTTTGTTCCACCATTGGGGGGCCAGAGCAGCGAACAGTTTTGACTGGGCTGAGTGGGAACTGTACTTCCTCAGTGGTAGGGAGGCGAGCAGGCCAGAGGTGGATGAACGCAGTGCCCTTGTTTGGGTGTAGGGCCTGATCAGAGCCTGGAGGTACTGAGGTGCCGTTCCCCTCACAGCTCCGTAGGCAAGCACCATGGTCTTGTAGCGGATGCGAGCTTCAACTGGAAGCCAGTGGAGAGAGCGGAGGAGCGGGGTGACGTGAGAGAACTTGGGAGGGTTGAACACCAGATGGGCTGCGGCGTTCTGGATGAGTTGTAGGGGTTTAATGGCACAGGCAGGGAGCCCAGCCAACAGCGAGTTGCAGTAATCCAGACGGGAGATGACAAGTGCCTGGATTAGGACCTGCGCCGCTTCCTGTGTGAGGCAGGGTCGTACTCTGCGGATGTTGTAGAGCATGAACCTACAGGAACGGGCCACCGCCTTGATGTTATTTGAGAACGACAGGGTGTTGTCCAGGATCACGCCAAGGTTCTTAGCGCTCTGGGAGGAGGACACAATGGAGTTGTCAACCGTGATGGCGAGATCATGGAGCGGGCAGTCCTTCCCGGGAGGAAGAGCAGCTCCGTCTTGCCGAGGTTCAGCTTGAGGTGGTGATCCGTCATCCACACTGATATGTCTGCCAGACATGCAGAGATGCGATCGCCACCTGGTCATCAGAAGGGGAAAGGAGAAGATTAATTGTGTGTCGTCTGCATAGCAATGATAGGAGAGACCATGTGAGGTTATGACAGAGCCAAGTGACTTGGTGTATAGCGAGAATAGGAGAGGGCCTAGAACAGAGCCCTGGGGACACCAGTGGTGAGAGCACGTGGTGAGGAGACAGATTCTCGCCACGCCACCTGGTAGGAGCGACCTGTCAGGTAGGACGCAATCAAGCGTGGGCCGCGCCGGAGATGCCCAACTCGGAGAGGGTGGAGAGGAGGATCTGATGGTTCACAGTATCGAAGGCAGCCGATAGGTCTAGAAGGATGAGAGCAGAGGAGAGAGAGATAGCTTTAGCAGTGCGGAGCGCCTCCGTGATACAGAGAAGAGCAGTCTCAGTTGAATGACTAGTCTTGAAACCTGACTGATTTGGATCAAGAAGGTCATTCTCAGAGAGATAGCGGGAGATCTGGCCAAGGACGGCACGTTCAAGAGTTTTGGAGAGAAAAGAAAGAAGGGATACTGGTCTGTAGTTGTTGACATCGGAGGGATCGAGTGTAGGTTTTTTCAGAAGGGGTGCAACTCTCGCTCTCTTGAAGACGGAAGGGACGTAGCCAGCGGTCAGGGATGAGTTGATGAGCGAGGTGAGGTAAGGGAGAAGGTCTCCGGAAATGGTCTGGAGAAGAGAGGAGGGGATAGGGTCAAGCGGGCAGGTTGTTGGGCGGCCGGCCGTCACAAGACACGAGATTTCATCTGGAGAGAGAGGGGAGAAAGAGGTCAGAGCACAGGGTAGGGCAGTGTGAGCAGAACCAGCGGTGTCGTTTGACTTAGCAAACGAGGATCGGATGTCGTCGCCCTTCTTTTCAAAATGGTTGACGAAGTCATCTGCAGAGAGGGGAGGAGGGGGAGGGGAGGAGGATTCAGGAGGGAGGAGAAGGTGGCAAAGAGCTTCCTAGGGTTAGAGGCAGATGCTTGGAATTTAGAGTGGTAGAAAGTGGCTTTAGCAGCAGAGACAGAAGAGGAAAATGTAGAGAGGAGGGAGTGAAAGGATGCCAGGTCCGCAGGGAGGCGAGTTTTCCTCCATTTCCGCTCGGCTGCCCGGAGCCCTGTTCTGTGAGCTCGCAATGAGTCGTCGAGCCACGGAGGCGGGAGGGGAGGACCGAGCCGGCCTGGAGGATAGGGGACATAGAGAGTCAAAGGATGCAGAAAGGGAGGAGAGGAGGTTTGAGGAGGCAGAATCAGGAGATAGGTTGAAGAAGGTTTGAGCAGAGGGAAGAGATGATAGGATGGAAGAGGAGAGAGTAGCGGGGGAGAGAGAGCGAAGGAAGGGACGGCGCGATACCATCCGAGTAGGGGCAGTGTGGGAAGTGTTGGATGAGAGCGAGAGGGAAAAGGATACAAGGTAGTGGTCGGAGACTTGGAGGGGAGTTGCAATGAGGTTAGTGGAAGAACAGCAACTAGTAAAGATGAGGTCGAGTGTATTGCCTGCCTTGTGAGTAGGGGGGGAAGGTGAGAGGGTGAGGTCAAAAGAGGAGAGGAGTGGAAAGAAGGAGGCAGAGAGGAATGAGTCAAAGGTAGACGTGGGGAGGTTAAAGTCGCCCAGAACTGTGAGAGGTGAGCCGTCCTCAGGAAAGGAGCTTATCAAGGCATCAAGCTCATTGATGAACTCTCCGAGGAACCTGGAGGGCGATAAATGATAAGGATGTTAAGCTTGAAAGGGCTGGTAACTGTGACAGCATGGAATTCAAAGGAGGCGATAGACAGATGGGTAAGGGGAGAAAGAGAGAATGACCACTTGGGAGAGATGAGGATCCCGGTGCCACCACCCCGCTGACCAGAAGCTCTCGGGGTGTGCGAGAACACGTGGGCGGACGAAGAGAGAGCAGTAGGAGTAGCAGTGTTATCTGTGGTGATCCATGTTTCCGTCAGTGCCAAGAAGTCGAGGGACTGGAGGGAGGCATAGGCTGAGATGAACTCTGCCTTGTTGGCTGCAGATCGGCAGTTCCAGAGGCTACTGGAGACCTGGAACTCCACGTGGGTCGTGCGCGCTGGGACCACCAGATTAGGGTGGCCGCGGCCACGCGGTGTGGAGCGTTTGTATGGTCTGTGCAGAGAGGAGAGAACAGGGATAGACAGACACATAGTTGACAGGCTACAGAAGAGGCTACGCTGATGCAAAGGAGATTGGAATGACAAGTGGACTACATGTCTCAAATGTTCAGAAAGTTAAGCTTACGTAGCAAGAATCTTATTGACTAAAATGATTAAAATGATACAGTACTGCTGAAGTACTGCTGGCAACTTTGTAGGCTAGCTGGCAGTGGCTGCGTTGTTGACTTTGTAGGCTAGCTGGCAGTGGCTGCGTTGTTGACACTACACTAATCAAGTCGTTCCGTTGAGTGTAATAGTTTCTACAGTGCTGCTATTCGGGGGCTAGCTGGCTAGCTAGCAGTGTTGATTACGTTACGTTGCGTTAAAAGAACGACAATAGCTGGCTAGCTAACCTAGAATATCGCTCTAGACTACACAATTATCTTTGATACAAAGACGGCTATGTAGCTAGCTATGACTCAGTATACACTAAATTATTATTGATATCAACCAGGTATGACTCAGTAAACACAACATGATTATTGATATCAACCAGGTATGACTCAGTAAACACTACATTACAATGATATCAACCAGGTATGACTCAGTACACACTAAATTATTAATGATATCAACCAGGTATGACTCAGTAAACACTAAATTATTATTGATATCAACCAGGTATGACTCAGTAAACACTAAATTATTATTGATATCAACCAGGTATGACTCAGTAAACACTAAATTATTATTGATATCAACCAGGTATGACTCAGTAAACACTAAATTATTTTTATCACAGTTTGACTCAGTAAACACTAAATTATTATTGATATCAACCAGGTATGACTCAGTAAACACTAAATTATTATTGATATCAACCAGGTATGACTCAGTAAACACTAAATTATAATTGATATCAACCAGGTATGACTCAGTACACACTAAATTATTATTGATATCAACCAGGTATGACTCAGTACACACTAAATTATTATTGATATCAACCAGGTATGACTCAGCAAACACTAAATTATTATTGATATCAACCAGGTATGACTCAGTAAACACTAAATTATTATTGATATCAAAAATAATGTTTCTCTTTTTATTGATATCAAAGGTATGACTCAGTAAACACTAAATTATTAATCTTTCAACAGGTTGACTCAGCAAACACTAAATTATTTTGATATCAACCAGGTTGACTCAGTAAACACTAAATTATTATTGATATCAACCAGGTATGACTCAGCAAACACTAAATTATTAATGATATCAACCAGGTATGACTCAGTACACACTAAATTATTATTGATATCAACCAGGTATGACTCAGCAAACACTAAATTATTAATGATATCAACCAGGTATGACTCAGCAAACACTAAATTATTAATGATATCAACCAGGTATGACTCAGTACACACTAAATTATTATTGCAGATCGAAACAGTTTGTAGGTGGTTCTGCGTTGTGTACTTTTAACAAGCTGCCACAACTGGAGGTCTGCTAGTTGAATTTTGTATTTATTTGCCCTGCACACGAAGAGACAACACACATTATGTTAACCCTTGGTGCGGTCCTAGCTCTCAGACACCTTGCTAGCTGAAG
Source organism: Oncorhynchus nerka (assembly GCF_034236695.1). NCBI lineage: Eukaryota > Metazoa > Chordata > Actinopteri > Salmoniformes > Salmonidae > Oncorhynchus > Oncorhynchus nerka. The sequence continues at coordinate 91,051,583 of NC_088415.1, forward strand.
GTCAGGCAATTTTTAGACAATTTCACAAAATAATGTTTCTCTTTTTGTGGTTCATGCTGAATAGTGGTCTTCATTAAGACCACCTTCCTTTAACATTGGAAACCAAAATGTTTTAAGTCTAAATTGATTCAAGTTTGCTGTTTTACTTGTGTGATACAATGCAATTTGTGTTATTGTGATACTTTCAAACTGTCACTCTCTCAAGTTGGTAACGGACAAATGACGATAATCAGCTATAATTTATATCCCCAGGTGCTGATTGTCGTCTGGTAGTCTGCTGGATCTCCCCCCAACAAAATATAGAGAAAATATACATAACAAGCTGATCGACATGGGAGTGGCTTCAGAGTGGACCCAGTAAACAATATATAATTTATCATCTATAAAATCTGCACAACCTCACACCCCTGGTTCAACATCAATTCCTGTTCCAGGAGGTAATTATGTAACTCCTTGTTTTTCTAGTAATATACTATAAAATATCAATATCATTTATATACTATAAAACTATACTACTCACCCCCCAACACACAATATAATTTATATACTATACAACTATACTACTCACCCCCCAACACAATATATAATTTATATACTATAAAACTATACTACTCACCCCCAACACAATATATAATTTATATACTATAAAATTATACTACTCACCCCCCAACACAATATATAATTTATATACTATAAAACTATACTACTCACCCCCCCAACACAAATATAATTTATATACTATAAAACTATAATACTCAACCCCCCAACACACAATATAATTGCTTTGAGCATCTGAAAAACGTCTATATAGGACTGAATCCAATCAGTTTGTGTTCCATAACATGTAGACGTACCATCTACCATCCTCTTCCTCAGTCTTGGCATCTCCATTTGTAAATGTATATCTTCATCAGTGCTAAATGTTTTCTTCATTGCTTCCGTTTAGGTTATCGACATGGGTGGCGAGGCCATCCAGACCTCAGAGTACTTCCCCTTAGGCAGAGTCACGGAGTTCAAATATGGAGCCAAAATCGGAAACGTCTTCCGCAAGTGGAACGGCGAAAAGCTGTCTTACACCAAGTAAGATATGATTACATGAGTTAACATTCATACATTTTCATTGTAGTAATTTAGCAGATGCTCTTATTCAACAAGCAAACAACTCATTAAAGATGGATTCCGGCTATTTCTGAAATTTTCTCTGTTGATAAACAATATCTGAAGCATAAACACAGTGATGTCCACGCACTGAAGAAAAGAAATCTACTTAAAGACGTCGTCCATTCAGAGTTGGTCTGATGGTCTAATGGTCTGACGTGATGTCATCGGCCTCCCCCCTTTGCTTGAGGAACAATACAAGAGCAATAGATAGCTAAAGAGGAAAGCCCCCCCCCCCCTCATTCACTTGTGCCATGTCATGAGGATACCTGGGCCACCTATTAACATGTGCTTTTTTCAGTAAATCTGGTGTCAAATGAGGTGGAGTGGCACTTTAACTAATTTCCTCAAACTCATTTAATACATTGTTAAATACAAACTCATAATATAACTTTTATAATTATTATATATATATATATATATATATATATATATATATATATATATATTATTATATTATTACTTATCACATTGTGTTTGTGAATATTTCAAAGATACAGTTGATGTATGTGTATTTTGTAAGTGGCCAAAGTGTGTGAATTTGTTAACTTTGTCATTTTCCTAAATCATTTCGATGTGTGTATTCCAGGAACTGGGGTGAGGGCTGGGGCTTCATGCCCGACAGCAATGCTCTTGTGTTTATTGATAACCATGACAACCAGAGAGGTCATGGAGGAGGTGGAAACGCCATACTCACCTTCTGGGACGCCAGGTACCCTCTCACTACACCTCTCTCTTACATCCAGATCTTTCACTACGCAACTTTGCCAATATCCATTTTAACAACATACAGTACTTCCTTCCTTTTAAACTTCTTCATGTTAATAACATATAGTACTTCCTTCCTTTTATACTTCTTCCACTACTGTAAACATATTTTATGAGAGCTGAAGGAAGTACACAATTTATCTTCAGGAAAATTACCTTTTCTATATTTCATACCGATCCCCCACCGATGACATCAATGCATGATTAACAGAAAAAATAACAATTATGAAAACAACCATTATTTGAGGATTCATCGATTGTTGACTCACCTGCAGGATTTACAAGATGGCCGTGGCCTACATGCTTGCCCATCCCTACGGAGTGGCCCGTGTGATGTCCTCCTTCCGCTGGAACCGCGCTGATGACTGGCAGGGCCCTCCCAGCCACGAAGATGGATCCACCAAGGATGTCCATGTAAACGCAGATGACACCTGTGAAGACGGATGGGTGTGTGAGCACAGGTGGCGCCAGATTACGTAAGTCCTACAGCGAACAAAGGCAGGTATTGATGTACATCACAGGATGTTTGTGGCACATTGGGGAGGCGGTTAGCCTAGTGGTTAGAGCATTGGACTATTTAACCAAAAGGAAGCCAAGCTGAGCTGACAAGGTCAAAAAGCTGACAAGGTCAAAAAAAAAAAAAAAAAATAATCTGTCCATCTGCCCCTGAAAAAGGCAGTTAACCCACTGTTGCTAGGCTGTCATTGAAAATAAGAATTTGTTCTTAACTCACTTGCCTAGTTAAAAAAAACATTAATTTAGGGAGGATGGCTTGTGCTATCTCAAAAGATCAGAATTGGGCTGACTTTGTAATTGGGGAAGTATTTAGACCCCTTAACTTTTTTTCCACATTTTGTTACTTTATAGCATTGTTCTAAAATGCATATATATAAAAATTAAAAATAAATAAAAATATATATATCTCATCAATCTACACATAGTACCCCACGATGACAAAGTGAAAACAGGTTTTTAGAAACAAAAACAGAAACCCTTATTTACATAAGTATTCAGACCCTTTACTATGAGACTCAACATTGAGCTCAGGTGCATCCTGTTTCCATTGATCGTCCTTGAGATGTTTCTACAACTTGATTGGAGTCCACCTGTGTGTAAATTCAATTGACTGGACATGATTTGGAAAGGCACACACCTGTCTATATAAGGTCCCACAGTTGACAAAAAAATGTCAGAGCAAAAACCAAGTCATGAGGTCAAAGGAATGGTCTGTAGAGCTCCGAGACAGGATTGTGTTGATCTGGGGAAGGGTACCAAACCATTTCTGCAATATTGAAGGTTCCCAAGTGGCCTCCATCATTCTTAAACGGAAGACGTTTGCAACTATCAAGACTCTTCCTAGAGCTTCCCGGCCAAACTGAGCAATCGGGGGAGAAGGAACTTGATGGTCACTCTGACGGAGCTCCAGAGTTCCTCTGTGGAGATAGGAGAACTTGATGGTCACTCTGACAGAGCTCCAGAGTTCCTCTGTGGAGATAGGAGTACTTGATGGTCACTCTGACAGAGCTCCAGAGTTCCTCTGTGGAGATGGGAGAACTTGATGGTCACTCTGACAGAGCTCCAGAGTTCCTCTGTGGAGATGGGAGAACTTGATGGTCACTCTGACAGAGCTCCAGAGTTCCTCTGTGGAGATGGGAGAACTTGATGGTCACTCTGACAGAGCTCCAGAGTTCCTCTGTGGAGATAGGAGAACTTGATGGTCACTCTGACAGAGCTCCAGAGTTCCTCTGTGGAGATAGGAGAACTTGAAAATAGTTGCGCAGTGACGCTCCCATCCAACCTGACAGAACTTGAGAGGATCTGCCGAGAAGAATGGTAGAAACTCCCAAATTACAAGCGTTGCCAAGCTTGTAGCGTCATACCCAAGAAGACTAGAGGCTGTAATCACTGCAAAAGGTGCTTCAACAAACTACTGTGTAAATACCTATGTAGATGTAGAATTTCAATTTTACAAACTGACTTGTTGGAAAGGTGGCATATTATGACAGCGCCACGTTGATAGACACTTAGCTTTTCAATATTCTGCTGCCAATGTTTGTCTATGGAGAATGCATGACCGTGTGCTCGATTTAATACGCCTGTCAGTAACGGGTGGGGCTGAAATAGCCGAAGCCACTAATTTAAAGGGGTGTCCACATACTTTTAACCATGTAATGTATCATAGACACATTTAAATCAACACATCTTATTCACCGTTCATTCCACTGACCGTAGCTACTAGGAACAGTTTTGGCTGTTGCGGTTCTGCAGAAGAAAACATAACCATGGTAATAGATTCCCTCTTTGTCTTCTGTCTGTGTAGGAACATGTTTTGGTTGTTGTAACCATGGTAATAGATTCCCTCTTTGTCTTCTGTCTGTGTAGGAACATGTTTTGGTTGTTGTAACCGTGGTAACAGATCCCCTCTTTGTCTTCTGTCTGTGTAGGAACATGTTTTGGTTGTTGTAACCGTGGTAATAGATTCCTTCTTTGTCTTCTGTCTGTGTAGGAACATGTTTTGGTTGTTGTAACCATGGTAACAGATCCCCTCTTTGTCTTCTGTCTGTGTAGGAACATGTTTTGGTTGTTGTAACCGTGGTAACAGATCCCTCTTTGTCTTCTGTCTGTGTAGGAACATGTTTTGGTTGTTGTAACCATGGTAACAGATACCCTCTTTGTCTTCTGTCTGTGTAGGAACATGGCTACCTTCCGTAATGTGGTGAACGGACAGCCCCATTCCAACTGGTGGGATAACGGAGACAACCAGGTGGCCTTTGGACGCGGTAACCGTGGCTTCATTGTCTTCAACAACGACGACTGGTAATATACTGTAACACCTTGGTTAATAATGTCTATACTGTAACACCTTGGTTTAATAATGTCTATACTGTAACACCTTGGTTTATAATGTCTATACTGTAACACCTTGGTTTATAATGTCTATACTGTAACACCTTGGTTTATAATGTCTATACTGTAACACCTTGGTTAATAATGTCTATACTGTAACACCTTGGTTAATTTGTTGGCTGAACACCTTGGTTTATAAGTTTGTTGGTTAATAATGTCTATACTGTTTGGTTTATAATGGCTATTCTGAACACCTTGGTTTATAATGTCTATACTGAACACCTGAAATTGACTGACTGATTAGTTGACTGGTTGGTTGATTGATTTACTGAGTGGTTAATTGATTGAATTCAGATCAACTTCACTCTTAGCTCTCTACTTCCTGTGTTTCAACCAATCAGGCACCTGGATGTGACTCTTAACACTGGCATGCCTGGCGGCGCCTACTGTGATGTCATTTCTGGCCAGAGGTTAATAATGTCTATACGGTTTATAATGTCTATACTGCACCTTGGAAGACCATCATACTGTAACACCTTGGGAAATATAATGGCTATACTGTAACCCACTTTATAGATCAGCAACACCTTGGTTTATAATGTCTATACTGTAACATGGTTTATAATGTCTATACTCAACACTGGTTTAAAAAACAAACACTATAAACATAAACAAACAATAAAATGTACTGCAAACTGAACTTCTGTGGTGGATTGGTTTTGTTTTTGCTGTTATGTGAAGGCTTGGTCAATGCTGAATCTATCTCAGCAGATGTCCTTTAACATGCTTGCTGATTTATAGGGAAGCAGGTTAACGGTCTTGATTTGAGACAGACACATAAGTAGTTGAAGCTATACACCTTAACTTTGACACTTCTAAGTTGACTTAGGAAAATGGATGGTCACAATGACATTAGGTTATTAGTACAACACTAAGAAGCTAACATAGCTATTCCTGTGTTTCAACCAATCAGGCACCTGAGAGAGGCATGTCTCAAGATGGTGTGCCAGAGGGAACTATAATGTCATTTCTGGAGGGACGGAGCGCTGAAGACCATCAACGTCGGGGACGATCGCGCCACTTCAAGATCAGCAAATGAGGCCTAGAAGAATTGTGTCCCTTGTCAAAGTATAAACATAAACAAACAAAAAATCTTGACTAATTATTGGTTTTGCTTTTGCTGTTAGATTCAACTGAGATTCCATCTGAGATTCTTTAACATGAGATTCAACTGAAGATTCACTGTCTTGATTCAACTGAGATTCTACTGAGATTCTACTGAGATTCTCACTGAGATTCTACAACACTAAGAAGCTTCTCCTGAGTATTCCACTGAGATTCTCAAGATGATTCCACTGAGATTCCAAATGAGGCTGAGATTCTGTCCCTGAGATTCTACTGAGATTCTCCTGAGATTCTCCTGAGATTCCACTGAGATTCCACTGAGATTCCACTGAGATTCAACTGAGATTCCACTGAGATTCAACTGAGATTCTACTGAGATTCTCCTGAGATTCTACTGAGATTCTCCTGAGATTCCACTGAGATTCCACTGAGATTCCACTGAGATTCTACTGAGATTCTACTGAGATTCTCCTGAGATTCTCCTGAGATTCCACTGAGATTCCACTGAGATTCAACTGAGATTCCACTGAGATTCTACTGAGATTCTACTGAGATTCACTGAGATTCCACTGAGATTCTACTGAGATTCTACTGAGATTCTACTGAGATTCAACTGAGATTCTACTGAGATTCTCCTGAGATTCCACTGAGATTCCACTGAGATTCCACTGAGATTCCACTGAGATTCTACTGAGATTCTACTGAGATTCTCCTGAGATTCTCCTGAGATTCCACTGAGATTCCACTGAGATTCTACTGAGATTCTACTGAGATTCTACTGAGATTCCACTGAGATTCCACTGAGATTCCACTGAGATTCTACTGAGATTCTACTGAGATTCCACTGAGATTCCACTGAGATTCCACTGAGATTCTACTGAGATTCTACTGAGATTCTACTGTGATTCCACTGAGATTCCACTGAGATTCCACTGAGATTCCACTGAGATTCCACTGAGATTCCACTGAGATTCTACTGAGATTCCACTGAGATTCCACTGAGATTCCACTGAGATTCTACTGAGATTCCACTGAGATTCTACTGTGATTCTACTGAGATTCTACTGAGATTCTACTGAGATTCCACTGAGATTCTACTGAGATTCTACTGTGATAAGGGCTGTAGATTCCCAGAACTTCTTTTGTTTGTTTGTATTTTACTCCCTTCTTTCTCCACAATGTCGATCTTGTCTGATCGCTGCAACTCCCCAACAGGAGGCATATAGGACAAACATTATTATTTGTTTTACCTAAAGGGGTCCATATATTCTAAATCAAATAGCTAAATGATCCTTGATATGACCATCTGAAAGAAATTCCATATATTAGCTGAGTAGAAACCCCCCATGGATGAAAAAGGGAGTATAGTAGAAAAGTCAAAAGTTTGGACACACCTACTCATTAAAGGGGTTTCCTTTTTTTGGGACTATTTTTTACATTGTAGAATAATAGTGAAGACATCAAAATAAAGAAATAACACATATGGAATCATGTAGTAACCAAAAAAGTGATAAACAAACAAGCTATCCTTTGCCTTGATGACAGCTTTACACACTCTTGGAATCCTCTCAATCAGCTTCACCTGGAATGCTTTTCCAACAGTCTTGAAGGAGTTCCCACATATGCTGAGCACTTGTTGACAGCTTTTCCTTCCCTCTGCGGTCCAACTCATCCCAAACCATCTCATTTGGGTTGAGGTCAGGTGATTGTGGAGGCCAAGTCATCTGATGCAGCACTCCATCACTCTCCTTCTTGGTAAAATAGCCCTTACACAGCCTGGAGGTGTGTACAGTCGTTGTCCTGTTGAAAAACGAAAGATGGTTCCACTAAGCGCAAACCAGATGTGATGGCGTATTGCTGTGGTAGCCATGCTGGTTAAGTGTGCCTTGAATTCTAAATGAATCACTGACAGTGTCACCAGCAAAGCACCCCCACACCATCACACCTCCTCCTCCATGCTTCACGATGGGAAACTCACATGCGGAGATCATCCGTTCACTTACTCTGTGTCTCACAAAGACACGGTGGTTAGAACCAAAAATCTCAAATTTGGACTCAACAGACCAAAGGACAGATTTCCACCGGTCTAAAGTCCATTGCTTGTGTTTCTTGGACCAAGCAAGTCTCTTCTTCTTATTGGTGTCCTTTAGTAGTGGTTTCTTTGCAGAAATTTGACCATGAAGGCCTGATTCACGCAGTCTCCTCTGAACAGTTGATGTTGAGATGTGTCTGTTACTTGAACTCTGTCAATCACTTATTTGGGCTGCTATTTCTAAGGCTGGTAACCTTAAACTTACAGTAATGAACTTAATGAACTTATCCTCTGCAGCAGAGGTGACTCTGGATCTTCCTTTCCTCATGAGAGCCAGTTTCATCATAGTGCTTGATGGTTTTTGCAATTGCACTTGAAGAAACGCTCAAAGTTCTTGAAATGTTCAGAATTGACCGATCTCCATGTCTTAAAGTAATGATGGACTGTTGTTTCTCTTTGCTTATTTGAGATGTTCTTGTCATATTATGGACCTGGTCTTTTACTAAATAGGGTTATCTTCTGTTATGACGCTTCAGTGAATTGGCTAGCAGAGATGTGAACAACCCCCCCATCTTAGGAGGGGGGGGGGTAGTTTTACAACCTTACAACCACATTGTAAATACCACAGAGAGTCTCTCTGACCATGCAATTGAGAGAGAGTTTCACAGTAAGACAAAGTGATTCTCCCGCCCAATTCTACTACGTTCCAGAAATTGAGAATGAAACAATATTCAAATCAAATCAAATCAAATCAAATCAAATTTATTTATATAGCCCTTCGTACATCAGCTGATATCTCAAAGTGCTGTACAGAAACCCAGCCTAAAACCCCAAACAGCAAACAATGCAGGTGTAAAAGCACCTTTTATTCCTTTTTTGGAGAATGTGTAAACGGTCGGTGGAGAAGACAGGTACGACTCAGTCCATTTTGTTTCATGTTTGTGACCTCATGAAAGACAATCCAGCCACATTACCCTAACTCTGTTTTTACAGGTGCCTCAAGTATGAGGTTAGCATCTAATTCTTGTATAAAATGAATGAGTAAAGATTAAACTATTTGAAAAATGATCAAATGTGATGTTAATAACTTTTAAAATGAGAAAATTGTCTTCCCTGATGAGTTTAACTACGAAGTCAGTAGCCACACCCACGTGAATAGGCATTGGTTGGAAATGATGAGCCAACCCCTTTTCTTCATTTCTATAAGAGCCCCTGTGACCCAAGTCACGTTGGACTAAGCCAAACCCAGCGCGTGGTTGCGGATATCCACTCTACATAACAATAAGTCAGGTTCCGAATAGCGTGAGGATTTGTCCTCACATTTAAAAGGGCTAATTCTAATGTCAACCATACAGGCCAGGAAATGTGGGAGCTTGCGAGAAATGTTATAAACTCTGAACCGTTGATCACTCAAGAAAAAGTCCTAGATGACAGCCTAACAGACTGCAGCTGGAAAGGTAGGAATTCTAGTACGTGAACACTGACCAACGTGAACGAATCTCCAGAGTGAGATGACCCTCTCAGACCACGTGAACTTTTAACACGACGTCCCGGAAGATTTCAACAAACGACAGAGCAAACCAGAGCCTCACATCGCCAGCTTCACGTAAATACGATGCTTTTCCAAATGAGCGATCGTTAGTGGCATATGTATTTATGTGAGAATAGCTTCCCAGGTCCTATAGAGACCAATGTTCCTTAGCCTTCCTCCCCAAAACCCCCTTCTCTTCTCTCTGAATCTACCATGTTATAACCCAACTGTTTTTGTTTAGTCAACTGGGAACGGTATAATGTTATTATGTATTGTATATTCTGTAATTGTTTAATTACTTAGTAAATAAATAATTGAGCCAATTGGTGTATAATTTATAGTAAAGGTAAAGGGTTCGTGCAGATAACCAACAATTTGCGACATTCGGATGTGACTGACAAAGGTAATAATAATAATTAATTGACTAATTCTATTTCTAATTCATTAATTAGAAGACTAATTGATCAGATATTAAAGTATCTGAAGAGTTATATTTAGAAATTATAACTTTGTAATCTGAACATTTTCCGTGGTGCCCCGACTTCCTAGTTAATTACATTTACATGATTAGTTGAATCACGTAATAATAATTACAGAGAATTGATTTGAGAAAATAAGTCTTCACCTTTAATGATACTAAATGGGAATTGATGGGAAATGATGTAAATATATCACTAGCCACTTTAAACACTTTGCTACCTTATATAATGTTACTTACCCTACATTATTCATCTCATATGCATACGTATATACTGTACTCTATATCATCGACTGCATCCTTATGTAATACATGTATCACTAGCCACTTTAACTATGCCACTTTGTTTACATACTCATCTCATATGTATATACTGTACTCGATACCATCTACTGTATCTTGCCTATGCTGCTCTGTACCATCACTCATTCATATATCCTTATGTACATATTCTTTATCCCCTTACACTGTGTATAAGACAGTAGTTTTGGAATTGTTAGTTAGATTACTTGTTGGTTATTACTGCATTGTCGGAACTAGAAGCACAAGCATTTCGCTACACTCGCATTAACATCTGCTAACCATGTGTATGTGACAAATAAAATTTGATTTGATTTGATTTGATTTGAATTAAAGCCACGACACTTCTGTACACCATCCCTACCTTGTCACAACACAAATGATTGGCTCAAAGGCATTAAGAAGAAGATAAATTCCACAAATTAACTTTTAACAAGGCACACCTGTTAATTGAAATGTTTTCCAGGTGACTACCTCATGAAGCTGGTTGAGAGAATGCTAAGAGTGTGCAAAGCTGTCATCAAGGCAAAAGGTGGGTACTTTGAAGAATCTCAAATATAAAATATGTTTTGATATGTTTAACACTTTTTTGGTTACTACATGTTTCCACATGCGTTATTTCATAGTTTGATGTCTTCACTATTATTCTACTATGTAGAAAATAGTTCAAATAAAGAAAAACCCTTGACTGGTACAGTATAAACAAAATGTTGGCTTGATGCCAATACAACAATTTAGGACTACACATGGAAACAGGAAGCAAACAGTACATATAGTGTTGTTCTGCCTCTGTTTCTGATTGGACAGATTTATCGGAGGACTACAAGTTTAAACTACAAGTTTATTGGTAAACATGGACAGAATCCCCATCAGCAGATATTTCCACAGAACACTAGCTCCCTCAATGGGTGTAAAATGGTACAGCATCCATTCGTCACAAAATATCTATGCATTATTCTCATTGAGTCCATAAAGAATGACTGTTCAGTAGTGTCCCCCTAATGAACTCTGTGTCTGTACAGAGGACCATGCATTGATACTCATTCTTTGAAAGAGACTCCTTAATTGTCCAACAGCAGTGTTTCTAGTCACTAGTCAGCCTCCTCTCTCTGTGTCTGTCTCTGTGTCTGTCTCTTTGTCTGTCTCTGTGTCTGTGTCTGTCTCTGTCTCTGTCTCTGTCTCTGTGTCTGTGTCTGTGTCTGTGTCTGTCTCTGTGTCTGTCTCTGTGTCTGTCTCTGTGTCTGTCTCTGTGGTTCCCTTTAAAGAGTTTCCATTCCACTGCGTCTCTGGCTCATGTCTGTCTCTGTCTCCCTGTCTATATTTGTCTGTCTGTCTGTCTGTCTGTCTGTCTGTCTGTCTGTCTGTCTGTCTGTCTGTCTGTCTGTCTGTCTTTCTGTCTCTCTCTCTCTCTGTCTGTCTGTCTGTCTGTCTCTCTCTCTCTGTCTCTCTCTCTCTCTCTCTCTCTCTCTCTCAATTCAATTCAATTCAAGGGGCTTTATTGGCATGGGAAACATATGTTAACACTACCATAGCAAGTGAAGTAGATAATAGTGAAATAAACAATAAAAATGAACAGTAAACATTCCACTAACAGAAGTTCCAAAACAATAAAGACATTACAAATGTCATATTATGTCTATATACAGTATACATATATATACACTGTAACAATGTACAAATGGTTAAAGTAAATAAGCATAAATATTTACAGTGGTGTTTGTTTTTTATTTTATTTATTTTTTTATTTCACCTTTATTTAACCAGGTGTGTGTGTGTGTGTGTGTGTGTGTGTGTGTGTGTTTGTGTGTCTATGGTGTGTTTGTGTCTGTACGGTATGTTTGTGAGTGTACGGTGTGTTTGTGTGTGTTTGGTGTGTGTGTGTGTGTGTATGGTGTGTGTGTGTTTGTGTCTGTACGGTGTGTTTGTGTGTGTTTGTGTGTGTGTGTGTGTGTGTGTATTTTTTTATTTTTTTATTTCACCTTTATTTAACCAGGTAGGCTAGTTGAGAACACCTTTATTTAACCAGGTAGGCTAGTTGAGAACAAGTTCTCATTTGCAACTGCGACCTGGCCAAGATAAAGCATAGCAGTGTGAACAGACAACACAGAGTTACACATGGAGTAAACAATTAACAAGTCAATAACACAGTAGAAAAAATGGGCAGTCTATATACAATGTGTGCAAAAGGCATGAGGAGGTAGGCGAATAATACTATTTTGCAGATTAACACTGGAGTGATAAATGATCAGATGGTCATGTACAGGTAGAGATATTGGTGTGCAAAAGAGCAGAAAAGTAAATAAATAAATAAAAAAAAACAGTATAAAAACAGTATGGGAATGAGGTAGGTGAAAATGGGTGGGCTATTTACCAATAGACTATGTACAGCTGCAGCGATCGGTTAGCAGCTCGGATAGCTGATGTTTGAAGTTGGTGAAGGAGATAAAAGTCTCCAACTTCAGCGATTTTTGCAGTTCGTTCCAGTCACAGGCAGCAGAGTACTGGAACGAAAGGCGGCCAAATGAGGTGTTGGCTTTAGGGATGATCAGTGAGATACACCTGCTGGAGTGCGTGCTACGGATGGGTGTAGCCATCGTGACCAGTGAACTGAGATAAGGCGGAGCTTTACCTAGCATGGACTTGTAGATGACCTGGAGCCAGTGGGTCTGGCGACGAATATGTAGCGAGGGCCAGCCGACTAGAGCATACAAGTCGCAGTGGTGGGTGGTATAAGGTGCTTTAGTGACAAAAGCGGATGGCACTGTGATAGACTGCATCCAGTTTGCTGAGTAGAGTGTTGGAAGCCATTTTGTAGATGACATCGCCGAAGTCGAGGATCGGTAGGATAGTCAGTTTTACTAGGGTAAGCTTGGCGGCGTGAGTGAAGGAGGCTTTGTTGCGGAATAGAAAGCCGACTCTTGATTTGATTTTCGATTGGAGATGTTTGATGTGAGTCTGGAAGGAGAGTTTGCAGTCTAGCCAGACACCTAGGTACTTATAGATGTCCACATATTCAAGGTCGGAACCATCCAGGGTGGTGATGCTAGTCGGGCATGCGGGTGCAGGCAGCGATCGGTTGAAAAGCATGCATTTGGTTTTACTCGCGTTTAAGAGCAGTTGGAGGCCACGGAAGGAGTGCTGTATGGCATTGAAGCTCGTTTGGAGGTTAGATAGCACAGTGTCCAATGACGGGCCGAAAGTATATAGAATGGTGTCGTCTGCGTAGAGGTGGATCAGGGAATCGCCCGCAGCAAGAGCAACATCATTGATATATACAGAGAAAAGAGTCGGCCCGAGAATTGAACCCTGTGGCACCCCCATAGAGACTGCCAGAGGACCGGACAGCATGCCCTCCGATTTGACACACTGAACTCTGTCTGCAAAGTAATTGGTGAACCAGGCAAGGCAGTCATCCGAGAAACCGAGGCTATTGAGTCTGCCGATAAGAATATGGTGATTGACAGAGTCGAAAGCCTTGGCGAGGTCGATGAAGACGTTTGCACAGTACTGTCTTTTATCGATGGCGGTTATGATATCGTTTAGTACCTTGAGCGTGGCTGAGGTGCACCCGTGACCGGCTCGGAAACCAGATTGCACAGCGGAGAAGGTACGGTGGGATTCGAGATGGTCAGTGACCTGTTTATTAACTTGGCTTTCGAAGACCTTAGATAGGCAGGGCAGAATGGATATAGGTCTGTAACAGTTTGGGTCCAGGGTGTCTCCCCCTTTGAAGAGGGGGATGACTGCGGCAGCTTTCCAATCCTTGGGGATCTCAGACGATATGAAAGAGAGGTTGAACAGGCTGGTAATAGGGGTTGCGACAATGGCGGCAGATAGTTCTTCACTGGTTGCCCTTTTCTTGTGACAACAGGTCACAAATCTTGATGCTTTGATGTCACACCATGGAATTTCACCCAGTAGATATGGGAGTTTATCAAAATTGGGTTTGTTTTCAAATTCTTTGTGGATCTGTGTAATCTGAGGGAAATATGTGTCTCTAATATGGTCATATATTTTGCAGGAGGCTAGGAGGTGCAGCTCAGTTTCCACCTCATTTTGTGGGCAGTGAGCACATATTCTCTCTTCTCTTGAGAGCCATGTCTGCCTACGGCGGCCTTTCTCAATAGCAAGGCTATGCTCACTGAGTCCGTACATAATCAAAGCTTTCCTTAAGATTGGGTCAGTCACAGTGGTCAGGTATTCTGTCACTGTGTACTCACTGTTTAGGGCCAAATAACATTCTAGTTTGCTCTGATTTTTTTGTTAATTCTTTCCAATGTAATTATCAAGTAATTATCTTTTTGTTTTCTCATGATTTGGTTAGGTCTAATGGTGTTGCTGTCCTGGGGCTCTGTGGGGTGTGTTTGTGAACAGAGTCCCAGGACCAGCTTGCTTAGGGGACTCTTCTCCAGGTTCATCTCTCTGTAGGTGATGGCTTTGTTATGGATGTTTGGGAATCGCTTTCTTTTAGGTGGTTGTAGAATTTAACGGCTCTTTTCTGGATTTTGATAATTAGCCGGTATCGGCCTAATTCTGCTCTGCATGCATTATTTGGTGTTCTACATTGTACACTGAGGATATTTTTGCAGAATTCTGCATGCAGAGTCTCAATTTGGTGTTTGGCCCATTTTGTGAATTCTTGGTTGGTGAGCGGACCCCAGACCTCACAACCATAAAGGGCAATGGGTTCTAAGATCCTAATTGGCTTTTGATGGCACAGAATGCCCTTCTTGACTTGTCTCTCAGATCGTTCACAGCTTTGTGGAAGTTACCTATGGCGCTGATGTTTATGCCAAGGTATTTATAGTTTTTTGTGTGCTCTAGGGCAACGGTGTCTAGATGGAATTTGTATTTGTGGTCCTGGCGATTGGACCTTTCTGGAACACCATTATTTTTGTCTTACTGAGATTTACTTTCAGGGCCCAGGTCTGGCAGAATCTGTGCAGAAGATCTAGGTGCTGATGTAGGCCCTCCTTGGTTGGTGAAAGAAGCACCAGATCATCAGCAAACAGTAGTCATTTGACTTCAGATTCTAATAGGGTAAGGCCGGGTACTGCAGACTTTTTTAGATTCCCTGCGGCAATTCATTGATATATATGTTGAAGAGCGTGAGCCTTAAGCTACATCCCTGTCTCACCCCACGGCCCTGTGGAAAGAAATTTATTTTTTTCAAATTTGAACCGCACACTTGTTGTTTGTGTACCTAGACTTTATAATGTCATATTTTTCCCCCAATACCAGTTTCCATTCATTTGTATAGCAGACCCTCATGCCAGATTGAGTCAAAGGCTTTTTTGAAATCAACAAAGCATGAGAAGACTTTGCCTTTGTTTTGGTTTGTTTGGTTATCAATTAGGGTGTGCAGGGTGAATACATGGTCTGTTGTACGGTAATTTTTTTTTTTTTTAAATTGACATTTGCTCAGTACATTGTTTTCCCTGAGGAAATATACAAGTCTGCTGTTCAAGTTAATGCAGGTAGTTATTTGAGTCAAATTTGTTTCCATTTTTGTGGATTGGCGTGATCAGTCCTTGGTTCGAAATAATGGGAAAGATGCAAGAGCTAAGGATGTTAACGAGTTTTAGTATAGCCAATTGGAATTTGTTGTCTGTATATTTGATCATTTCATTGAGGATACCATCAACACCACATGCATTTTTTGGGTTGGAGGGTTTTGTATTTTGTCCTGTAGCTCATTCAATGTAATTGGAGAATCCAGTGTGTTCTGGTCGTCTTTAATAGTTGATTCTAAGATTTGTATTTGATTTTGTATTTATATATTTTTGCTGTTTATTCTTTGTCATGATTTGTATTTGATTTTGTATTTATATATTTTTGCTGTTTATTCTTTGTCATAGAAAAGACTGGAGAAGTGGTACATACATCTCCGTTTTGGATAGATAATTCTTTGTGTTGTTGTTTGTTTAGTGTTTTCCAATTTTCCCAGAAACAAATCAAATCATATCAAATGTATTTATAAAGCCCATCTTAAATCAGCTGATATCTCAAAGTGCTGTACAAAAACCCAGCCTAAAACCCCAAACAGCAAGCAATGCAGGTGTAGAAGCACGGTGGCTAGGAAAAACTCCCTAGAAAGGCCAAAACCTAGGAAGAAACCTAGAGAGGAACCAGGCTATGAGGGGTGGCCAGTCCTCTTCTGGCTGTGCCGGGTGGAGATTATAACAGAACATGGCCAAGATGTCCAAATATTCATAAATGACCAGCATGGTCAAATAATAATAAGGCAGAACAGTTGACACTGGAGCAGCAGCACGGCCAGGTGGACGGGGGACAGCAAGGAGTCATCATGTCAGGTAGTCCTGAGGCATGGTCCCACTGCATGTACATTTCAAGGCGATTCTCAACTTATCCCAGAGGCTGACACACACACACACACACACACACACACACACACACACACACACACACACACACACACACACACACACACACACACACACACACACACACACACACACACACACACACACACACACACATATATGCATATATACATATATACAGTACCAGTCAAAACCCTCATTCAAGGGTTTTTCTTTTACTTTTTAGAATAATAGTGAAGACATCAAAACTATGAAATAACACATATGGAATCATGTAGTAACCAAAAAAGTGTTAAATAAATCAAAATATTACAAACGTTTATTATTTGTTTAACATTTTTGGGATATTTCTTTATTCAATGTATTTTTTAATTGAATATTAAAACATACAATCTACCTGTAGGGAAGCCGTTCAACATTTACATCACATTCAGTCATCTAGCAGACACTCCCATCCAGAGAGACCCACAGGAACAACCAGGGTCAAGCACCCTGCCCAGTGGCACGTCAAACACATGTCCCACCAAGTCAAATCTGGGAGCCGGATCAGCGACCTATCGCCCAGAGGGGCCAAGCTACCAACTGCCAAGATCAACAGTTCCCGAGAGCTGCCCCTAAACCATCTGAGAAACCCCACACAGTCCCCCTCCGAAAAACAAACATCTCCCTCCAACCCCCTCCCCACCCACCCCCTCTGCAAGCCACCCTACCCAATTCGCCACAACCAACAAAATGAACAAAAAGAGAAAAACAGAACACAACAATTCAAAACAAAAAGACATCAAGGACAACAGACAATCATAACAGCAAGGCTGACTGGAAATGTTGGAGTGAACTATGTGTGTGTGTGTGTGTGTGTGTGTGTGTGTGTGTGTGTGTGTGTGTGTGTTGTGTGATTATTTTTTAAAACTTTTATCTTTGACTCCATTCTATCCCCTGCCTAAAAACTCTACTCCCACTTGTCTCCAGTTCCACATCTTATCCCTCAGTTTCCCTCAGCCCATCCCATCTCTGCTGGCCACCGTTTTCAGATTTCTGTGCACCATATATCTTTCAACTATGCTGTGTTGTTAAACAAACAATTTGAATCTTATCTAATCTAATAGAATCCACAGATTGCGAGTTGAAGGTAAATAATTTGACAAAGAGAGAGAAGGGCGGAGAAAGAGAGAGATGGGAGATAGAAGGGGGAGAAAAATAGATATAGGAGAGAGATGAGAGAGAGAGAAGGGAGAGAAAGAGAGAGATGGGAGAGAGAGAAGGGGGAGAAAGAGAGAGATGGGAGAGAGAGATGAGCGAGACGAGGGGAAGAGAGAGATGGGATAGAGAGATGGGAGAGAGAGAAGGGCGGAGAAAGAGAGAGATGGGAGATAGAAGGGGGAGAAAAATAGATATAGGAGAGAGATGAGAGGAGAGAGGAGGGGAAGAGAGAGACGGGAGAGAGAGAAGAGGAGAGAAAGGGAGAGACGGGAGAGAGAGAAGAGGAGAGAAAGGGAGAGACGGGAGAGAGAGATGAGGGGGATAAAGAGAGAGATAGATGAGAGAGAAGGAGTGAGAAAGAGAGAGATGAGAGAGAGAGAAAGGGGGAAGAGGAAACGGAAAAAAAAGATACAAGAGACGGAAGAGGGAAAGAGAGAGATGAATGAGTAGGTTTATCCTCTCCTCCCACACCATCTGTTACCAGCCAGAGCATCTTGTGGACATGGTGTTAGTGTGATGTCAGACATATCTCAGCACATAAATCAGTCATAGAGATGGAAGGAGAGAGAAAGAAAAGATATTGAAGGAGAGAGAGAGGAAATGAGGAAGGAGGGGGCTGGTGGAAGGAGTAAAAAAGGTGAGGAAACGAGAAAGAAGGAGAAATGAGAGAGAGATGGGAGAGAGATGGGAGAACGAGAAGGGGGGAGAGAGAGATGTGAGAGAGAGAAGGGGGAGAAAGAGAAAGGAGGGTAAGAGACATGGGAGAGAGAGAAGGGGGAGAAAGAGAGAGATGGGAGAGAGAGATGTGAGAGAGAGATGTGAGAGAGAGACAGGGGGAAGAGAGAGATGGGAGTGAAATGTGAGAGAGAGAGATGTTAGAGAGAGATGGGAGAGTGAGACAGGGGGAAGAGAGAGATGGGAGAGAGGAGGGGGAAGAGAGAGATGGGGAGAGAGAAGCGGAGAGAAAAAGAGAAATGGGGAGAGAGAGAGAAAGGGGGAGAGAGAGATGGGAGAGAGAGAAGGGGAGAGAGAGATGGGAGAGAGAGAAGGGGGAGAGAGAGATGGGAGAGAGAGAAGGGAGAGAAAGAGAGAAATGGGGGAGAGAGAGAGAAGGGAGAGAGAGAAAAGGGGGAAGAGAGAGATGGGGAGAGAGAAGCGGAGAGAAAAAGAGAAATGGGGAGAGGGAGAGAAGGGAGAAGGGAGAAGAGAGAGATGGGAGAGAGAGAATGGAGAAAGAAGGGAGAGAGAGAAGGGGGAGAGAGAGATGGGAGAGAGAGAAGGGGGAGAAAGAGAGAGATGGGAGAGAGAGAGAATGGAGAGAGAGTAGGGGGAGAGAGAAGTGAGGAGAGAAAAAGATAAATGGGGGAGAGAGACATAAGGGAGAGAGAATATGGGAGATAGAGAAGGGGTTAGAAAGAGAGAGATGGGAGAGAGAGAAGAGGAAAGGAAAGGAAAGAAATAGAGACAGAGACAGGGGAGGGAAAGAGAAAGATGAATGAGTAGGTTTATCCTCTCCTCCCACACCATAGCCCTATCTGTTACCAGCCAGATCATGTTGTGGACATGGTGTTAGTTTGATGTCAGACATACCTCAGCACATAAATCAGTCATAGAGCAAGCCCAGGCCACATCACCTCAGCTGTGCAAATGATAACACAGAACACAGATGGAGTTGAAATATAATTAGTAATCTAACAGAACTCAGATGTTGTAGGAGTTGTAATATAGTTAGTAATCTAACAGAACTCAGATGTTGTAGGAGTTGTAATATAATTAGTAATCTAACAGAACTCAGACTTGGCAAAAATGTATCTGTTTCTGACTTTCAGATAATGTCTACCATTTTTAATATATACTGGATATATAATTATTTGTATGTGTATAAATGTATTTACATAAATATGAATAAGTTATAAATTAATCAGTTGATCACAAAGAATGTATCAGGTTATTACCAAATGAGTGATAACATAATCACCATAAATGAAAATGTAAAGTTATTTATTTTCCACTAGCTGTTAGTAAGTAAATGAAATGGTATGTTTGTAATGTTTAGGCTGTATGTGGCGGTCGTTCTTTCCAGAGGAACGTTTCAGCGGGGAATCCTCCTCTCCGCGATGATGATGATGTGTTGTGCAGATGTGGAGAAAATAAAATACTTTCCATCTCACTGCAAAGAAAAACAGCAGCAGCAACAGAAGTCCTCAGGGAGAGAACCACCGTCTTAGAGCGGGTCTGACACACTCTGACTCACACACACACTCTCTGACACACACACTCCGACACACCAACACACACACACACACTCTGACACACACACACTCTCTGACACACACACACAGTCTGAAACACACACACGCACACACACACAAACACTCTGACACACACGGACACACACAAACACTCTGACACACACGCACACACACACACAAACACTCTGACACACACACACACAAACACTCTGACACACACACACACACACACACACACACACACACACACACACACACCCACTCAAACACACCCACTCGAACACACACACACACACACTCGCTCACTCGCTCACTCACTCACTCACTCACTCACTCACTCACTCACTCACTCACTCACTCACTCACTCACTCACTCACTCACTCACTCACTCACTCACTCACTCACTCACTCACTCACTCACACACACACACACACACACACACACACACACACACACACACACACACACACTCACTCACTCACTCACTCACTCACTCACTCACTCACACTCACTCACACGTGTGCATGTACCGTGCACACACACAGGCGGAAAGACAGTCAGAGACATACACATTCTTAATAAAACATGCACACACACAGTCTCAACCTCAATGGCAGAAAGACTTGCTGCACCCAGTTTCTATTTCCCTTCATCTCATTCTTTCTCTCCTTCTCTCTCTGTCACTCTCAAAGCCCACACAGCGACACATTCACTTAATCACTCACACACACACACACACATACTCACAGACACATGCTCACAGACACATGCTCACATTCAGACATTTCCAAACACACATGTAGAAATAATATGAAGCACAACACACACAACCCCAACCCATGCAGAGAGGAGGGGGGAGGGACCAGGATCGAGTAGAAGGGAGTTCCACTGGGTTAGGGTGAGGAGTAGAAGGGAGTTCCACTGGGTTAGGGTGAGGAGTAGAAGGGAGTTCCACTGGGTTAGGGTGAGGAGTAGAAGGGAGTTCCACTGGGTTAGGGTGAGGAGTAGAAGGGAGTTCCACTGGGTTAGGATGAGTAGTAGAAGGGAGTTCCACTGGGTTAGGGTGAGGAGTAGAAGGGAGTTCCACTGGGTTAGGGTGAGGAGTAGAAGGGAGTTCCACTGGGTTAGGGTGAGTAGTAGAAATGAGTTCCACTGGGTTAGGGTGAGGAGTAGAAGGGAGTTCCACTGGGTTAGGGTGAGTAGTAGAAGGGAGTTCCACTGGGTTAGGGTGAGGAGTAGAAGGGAGTTCCACTGGGTTAGGGTGAGGAGTAGAAGGGAGTTCCACTGGGTTAGGGTGAGGAGTAGAAGGGAGTTCCACTGGGTTAGGGTGAGGAGTAGAAGGGAGTTCCACTGGGTTAGGGTGAGGAGTAGAAGGGAGTTCCACTGGGTTAGGGTGAGTAGTAGAAGGGAGTTCCACTGGGTTAGGGTGAGGAGTAGAAGGGAGTTCCACTGGGTTAGGGTGAGGAGTAGAAGGGAGTTCCACTGGGTTAGGGTGAGGAGTAGAAGGGAGTTCCACTGGGTTAGGGTGAGTAGTAGAAGGGAGTTCCACTGGGTTAGGGTGAGGAGTAGATGGGAGTTCCACTGGGTTAGGGTGAGGAGTAGAAGGGAGTTCCACTGGGTTAGGGTGAGTAGTAGAAGGGAGTTCCACTGGGTTAGGGTGAGAGTAGAAGGGAGTTCCACTGGGTTAGGGTGAGGAGTAGAAGGGAGTTCCACTGGGTTAGGGTGAGGAGTAAAGGGAGTTCCACTGGGTTAGGGTGAGGAGTAAAAGGGAGTTCCACTGGGTTAGGGTGAGGAGTAGAAGGAAGTTCCACTGGGTTAGGGAAGGAGTTCCACTGGGTTAGGGTGAGAGTAGAAGGGAGTTCCACTGGGTTAGGGTGAGGAGTAGAAGGAGTTCCACTGGGTTAGGGTGAGGAGTAGAAGGGAGTTCCACTGGGTTAGGGTGAGGGTAGAAGGGAGTTCCACTGGGTTAGGGTGAGGAGTAGAAGGGAGTTCCACTGGGTTAGGGTGAGGAGTAGAAGGGAGTTCCACTGGGTTAGGGTGAGGAGTAGAAGGGAGTTCCACTGGGTTAGGGTGAGGAGTAGAAGGAGTTCCACTGGGTTAGGGTGAGGAGTAGAAGGGAGTTCCACTGGGTTAGGGTGAGGAGTAGAAGGGAGTTCCACTGGGTTAGGGTGAGGAGTAGAAGGAAGTTCCACTGGGTTAGGGTGAGGAGTAGAAGGGAGTTCCACTGGGTTAGGGTGAGGAGTAGAAGGAGTTCCACTGGGTTAGGGTGAGGAGTAGAAGGGAGTTCCACTGGGTTAGGGTGAGGTAGAAGGGAGTTCCACTGGGTTAGGGTGAGGAGTAGAAGGGAGTTCCACTGGGTTAGGGTGAGTAGTAGAAGGGAGTTCCACTGGGTTAGGGTGAGGAGTAGAAGGGAGTTCCACTGGGTTAGGGTGAGGAGTAGAAGGGAGTTCCACTGGGTTAGGGTGAGGAGTAGAAGGGAGTTCCACTGGGTTAGGGTGAGGAGTAGAAGGGAGTTCCACTGGGTTAGGGTGAGGAGTAGTTCCACTGGGTTAGGGTGAGGAGTAGAAGGGAGTTCCACTGGGTTAGGGTGAGTAGTAGAAGGGAGTTCCACTGGGTTAGGGTGAGTAGTAGAAGGGAGTTCCACTGGGTTAGGGTGAGGAGTAGATGGGAGTTCCACTGGGTTAGGGTGAGGAGTAGAAGGGAGTTCCACTGGGTTAGGGTGAGGAGTAGAAGGGAGTTCCACTGGGTTAGGATGAGTAGTAGAAGGGAGTTCCACTGGGTTAGGGTGAGGAGTAGAAGGGAGTTCCACTGGGTTAGGGTGAGGAGTAGAAGGGAGTTCCACTGGGTTAGGGTGAGTAGTAGAAGGGAGTTCCACTGGGTTAGGGTGAGGAGTAGAAGGGAGTTCCACTGGGTTAGGGTGAGTAGTAGAAGGGAGTTCCACTGGGTTAGGGTGAGGAGTAGAAGGGAGTTCCACTGGGTTAGGGTGAGGAGTAGAAGGGAGTTCCACTGGGTTAGGGTGAGGAGTAGAAGGGAGTTCCACTGGGTTAGGGTGAGGAGTAGAAGGGAGTTCCACTGGGTTAGGGTGAGGAGGAAGGGAGTTCCACTGGGTTAGGGTGAGTAGTAGAAGGGAGTTCCACTGGGTTAGGGTGAGGAGTAGAAGGGAGTTCCACTGGGTTAGGGTGAGGAGTAGAAGGAGTTCCACTGGGTTAGGGTGAGGAGTAGAAGGGAGTTCCACTGGGTTAGGGTGAGTAGTAGAAGGGAGTTCCACTGGGTTAGGGTGAGGAGTAGATGGGAGTTCCACTGGGTTAGGGTGAGGAGTAGAAGGGAGTTCCACTGGGTTAGGGTGAGGAGTAGAAGGGAGTTCCACTGGGTTAGGGTGAGTAGTAGAAGGGAGTTCCACTGGGTTAGGGTGAGGAGTAGAAGGGAGTTCCACTGGGTTAGGGTGAGGAGTAAAGGGAGTTCCACTGGGTTAGGGTGAGGAGTAAAAGGGAGTTCCACTGGGTTAGGGTGAGGAGTAGAAGGAAGTTCCACTGGGTTAGGGTGAGTAGTAGAAGGGAGTTCCACTGGGTTAGGGTGAGGAGTAGAAGGGAGTTCCACTGGGTTAGGGTGAGGAGTAGAAGGGAGTTCCACTGGGTTAGGGTGAGTAGTAGAAGGGAGTTCCACTGGGTTAGGGTGAGGAGTAGAAGTGAGTTCCACTGGGTTAGTGAGTAGTAGAAGGGAGTTCCACTGGGTTAGGGTGAGGAGTAGAAGGGAGTTCCACTGGGTTAGGGTGAGGAGTAGAAGGGAGTTCCACTGGGTTAGGGTGAGGAGTAGAAGGGAGTTCCACTGGGTTAGGGTGGGGAGTAGAAGGGAGTTCCACTGGGTTAGGGTGAGGAGTAGAAGGGAGTTCCACTGGGTTAGGGTGAGGAGTAAAAGGGAGTTCCACTGGGTTAGGGTGAGGAGTAGAAGGAAGTTCCACTGGGTTAGGGTGAGGAGTAGAAGGGAGTTCCACTGGGTTAGGGTGAGGAGTAGAAGGAGTTCCACTGGGTTAAGGTGAGGAGTAGAAGGGAGTTCCACTGGGTTAGGGTGAGTAGTAGAAGGGAGTTCCACTGGGTTAGGGTGAGGAGTAGAAGAGAGTTCCACTGGGTTAGGGTGAGGAGTAGAAGGGAGTTCCACTGGGTTAGGGTGAGTAGTAGACGGGAGTTCCACTGGGTTAGGGTGAGGAGTAGAAGGGAGTTCCACTGGGTTAGGGTGAGGAGTAGAAGGGAGTTCCACTGGGTTAGGGTGAGGAGTAGAAGGGAGTTCCACTGGGTTAGGGCGAGGAGTAGAAGGGAGTTCCACTGGGTTAGGGTGAGTAGTAGAAGGGAGTTCCACTGGGTTAGGGTGAGGAGTAGATGGGAGTTCCACTGGGTTAGGGTGAGGAGTAGAAGGGAGTTCCACTGGGTTAGGGTGAGGAGTAGAAGGGAGTTCCACTGGGTTAGGGTGAGGAGTAGAAAGGAGTTCCACTGGGTTAGGGTGAGTAGTAGAAGGGATTTCCACTGGGTTAGGGTGAGTAGTAGAAGGGAGTTCCACTGGGTTAGGGTGAGGAGTAGAAGGGAGTTCCACTGGGTTAGGGTGAGGAGTTCCACTGGGTTAGGGTGAGTAGTAGAGGGAGTTCCACTGGGTTAGGGTGAGGAGTAGAAGAGTTCCACTGGGTTAGTGTGAGTAGTAGAAGGGAGTTCCACTGGGTTAGGGTGAGGAGTAGAAGAGAGTTCCACTAGGTTAGGGTGAGTAGTAGAAGGGAGTTCCACTGGGTTAGGGTGAGTAGTAGAAGAGAGTTCCACTGGGTTAGGGTGAGGAGTAGAAGGGAGTTCCACTGGGTTAGGGTGAGTAGTAGAAGGGAGTTCCACTGGGTTAGGGTGAGTAGTAGAAGGGAGTTCCACTGGGTTAGGGTGAGGAGTAGAAGAGAGTTCCACTGGGTTAGGGTGAGTAGTTGAAGGGAGTTCAAATCAAATCAAATCAAATTTATTTATATAGCCCTTCGTACATCAGCTGATATCTCAAAGTGCTGTACAGAAACCCAGCCTAAAACCCCAAACAGCAAACAATGCAGGTGTAAAAGCACGGTGGCTAGGAAAAACTCCCTAGAAAGGCCAAAACCTAGGAAGAAACCTAGAGAGGAACCAGGCTATGTGGGGTGGCCAGTCCTCTTCTGGCTGTGCCGGGTAGAGATTATAACAGAACATGACCAAGATGTTCAAATGTTCATAAATGACCAGCATGGTGGGTAATAAGGCAGAACAGTTGAAACTGGAGCAGCAGCACAGTCAGGTGGACTGGGGACAGCAAGGAGTCATCATGTCAGGTAGTCCTGGGGCACGGTCCTAGGGCTCAGGTCCTCCGAGAGAGAGAAAGAAGAGAGAATTAGAGAGAGCATATGTGGGGTGGCCAGTCCTCTTCTGGCTGTGCTGGAGTTATAACAGAACGTGGCCAAGATGTTCAAATGTTCATAAATGACCAGCATGGTTGAATAATAGTAAGGCAGAACAGTTGAAACTGGAGCAGCAGCATGGCCAGGTGGACTGGGGACAGCAAGGAGTCATCATGTCAGGTAGTCCTGGGACATGGTCCTAGGGCCCAGGCCAGTTGAAACTGGAGCAGCAGCATGGCCAGGTGGACTGGGGACAGCAAGGAGTCATCATGTCAGGTAGTCCTGGGGCATGGTCCTAGGGCTCAGGTCCTCCGAGAGAGAAAAGAAAGAGAGAAGGAGAGAATTAGAGAACGCACACTTAGATTCACACAGGACACCGAATAGGACAGGAGAAGTACTCCAGATATAACAAACTGACCCTAGCCCCCGACACATAAACTAATGCAGCATAAATACTGGAGGCTGAGACAGGAGGGGTCAGGAGACACTGTGGCCCCATCCGAGGACACCCCGGACAGGGTCAAACAGGAAGGATATAACCCCACCCACTTTGCCAAAGCACAGCCCCCACACCACTAGAGGGATATCTTCAACCACCAACTTACCATCCTGAGACAAGGCCGAGTATAGCCCACAAAGATCTCCGCCACGGCACAACCCAAGGGGGCGCCAGACAGGCCGACCACAACAGTGAATCAACCACCCAGGTGGGGGACGGCATTAGTGACTCAGCCCCGTAACAGGGTAGAGGCAGAGAATCCCAGTGGAAAGAGGGGAATCGGCCAGGCAGAGACAGCAAGGGCGGTTCGTTGCTCCAGAGCTTTCCGTTCACCTTCCCACTCCTGGGCCAGACTACACTCAATCATATGACCCACTGAAGAGATGAGTCTTCAGTAAAGACTTAAAGGTTGAGACCGAGTTTGTCTCTGACATGGGTAGGCAGACCGTTCCATAAAAATGGAGCTCTATAGGAGAAAGCCCTGCCTCAGCTGTTTGCTTAGAAATTCTAGGGACAATTAGGAGGCCTGCGTCTTGTGACCGTAGCGTACGTGTAGGTATGTAGGCAGGACCAAATCAGAGAGATAGGTCAAGCCCATGTAATGCTTTGGGTTAGCAGTAAAACCTTGAAATCAGCCCTTGCTTTGACAGGAAGCCAGTGTAGAGAGGCTAGCACTGGAGTAATATGATCAAATTTTTTTCCACTGGGTTAGGATGAGTAGTAGAAGGGAGTTCCACTGGGTTAGGGTGAGGAGTAGAAGGGAGTTCCACTGGGTTAAGGTGAGGAGTAGAAGGGAGTTCCACTGGGTTAGGTGAGGAGTAGAAGGGAGTTCCACTGGGTTAGGGTGAGGAGTAGAAGGGAGTTCCACTGGGTTAGGGTGAGGAGTAGAAGGGAGTTCCACTGGGTTAGGGTGAGGAGTAGAAGGGAGTTCCACTGGGTTAAGGTGAGGAGTAGAAGGGAGTTCCACTGGGTTAGGGTGAGTAGTAGAAGGGAGTTCCACTGGGTTAGGGTGAGGAGTAGAAGAGAGTTCCACTGGGTTAGGGTGAGGAGTAGAAGGGAGTTCCACTGGGTTAGGGTGAGTAGTAGACGGGAGTTCCACTGGGTTAGGGTGAGGAGTAGAAGGGAGTTCCACTGGGTTAGGGTGAGGAGTAGAAGGGAGTTCCACTGGGTTAGGGTGAGGAGTAGAAGGGAGTTCCACTGGGTTAGGGTGAGGAGTAGAAGGGAGTTCCACTGGGTTAGGGTGAGTAGTACAAGGGAGTTCCACTGGGTTAGGGTGAGGAGTAGATGGGAGTTCCACTGGGTTAGGGTGAGGAGTAGAAGGGAGTTCCACTGGGTTAGGGTGAGGAGTAGAAGGGAGTTCCACTGGGTTAGGGTGAGGAGTAGAAAGGAGTTCCACTGGGTTAGGGTGAGTAGTAGAAGGGAGTTCCACTGGGTTAGGGTGAGTAGTAGAAGGGAGTTCCACTGGGTTAGGGTGAGGAGTAGAAGGGAGTTCCACTGGGTTAGGGTGAGGAGTAGAAGGGAGTTCCACTGGGTTAAGGTGAGGAGTAGAAGGGAGTTCCACTGGGTTAGGGTGAGTAGTAGAAGGGAGTTCCACTGGGTTAGGGTGAGGAGTAGAAGAGAGTTCCACTGGGTTAGGGTGAGGAGTAGAAGGGAGTTCCACTGGGTTAGGGTGAGTAGTGACGGGAGTTCCACTGGGTTAGGGTGAGGAGTAGAAGGGAGTTCCACTGGGTTAGGGTGAGGAGTAGAAGGGAGTTCCACTGGGTTAGGGTGAGGAGTAGAAGGGAGTTCCACTGGGTTAGGGCGAGGAGTAGAAGGGAGTTCCACTGGGTTAGGGTGAGTAGTAGAAGGAGTTCCACTGGGTTAGGGTGAGGAGTAGATGGGAGTTCCACTGGGTTAGGGTGAGTAGAAGGGAGTTCCACTGGGTTAGGGTGAGGAGTAGAAGGGAGTTCCACTGGGTTAGGGTGAGGAGTAGAAAGGAGTTCCACTGGGTTAGGGTGAGTAGTAGAAGGGAGTTCCACTGGGTTAGGGTGAGTAGTAGACGGGAGTTCCACTGGGTTAGGGTGAGGAGTAGAAGGGAGTTCCACTGGGTTAGGGTGAGGAGTAGAAGGGAGTTCCACTGGGTTAGGGTGAGGAGTAGAAGGGAGTTCCACTGGGTTAGGGTGAGTAGTAGTAGGGAGTTCCACTGGCTTAGGGTGAGGAGTAGAAGGGAGTTCCACTGGGTTAGGGTGAGTAGTAGAAGGGAGTTCCACTGGGTTAGGGTGAGGAGTAGAAGGGAGTTCCACTGGGTTAGGGTGAGTAGTAGAAGGGAGTTCCACTGGGTTAGGGTGAGGAGTAGAAGGGAGTTCCACTGGGTTAGGGTGAGGAGTAGAAGGGAGTTCCACTGGGTTAGGGTGAGTAGTAGAAGGGAGTTCCACTGGGTTAGGGTGAGGAGTAGAAGAGAGTTCCACTGGGTTAGTGTGAGTAGTAGAAGGGAGTTCCACTGGGTTAGGGTGAGGAGTAGAAGAGAGTTCCACTAGGTTAGGGTGAGTAGTAGAAGGGAGTTCCACTGGGTTAGGGTGAGTAGTAGAAGAGAGTTCCACTGGGTTAGGGTGAGGAGTAGAAGGGAGTTCCACTGGGTTAGGGTGAGTAGTAGAAGGGAGTTCCACTGGGTTAGGGTGAGTAGTAGAAGGGAGTTCCACTGGGTTAGGGTGAGGAGTAGAAGAGAGTTCCACTGGGTTAGGGTGAGTAGTTGAAGGGAGTTCCACTGGGTTAGGGTGAGGAGTAGAAGGGATTTCCACTGGGTTAGGGTGAGGAGTAGAAGAGAGTTCCACTGGGTTAGGGTGAGGTAGAAGGAGTTCCACTGGGTTAGGCTGAGGAGTAGAAGGGAGTTCCACTGGGTTAGGGTGAGGAGTAGAAGGAGTTCCACTGGGGTAGGGTGAGTAGTAGAAGGGAGTTCCACTGGGTTAGGGTGAGGAGTAGAAGGGAGTTCCACTGGGTTAGGGTGATGAGTAGAAGGGAGTGCCACTGGGTTAGGGTGAGTAGTAGAAGGGAGTTCCACTGGGTTAGTGTGAGGAGTAGAAGGGAGTTCCACTGGGTTAGGGTGAGGAGTAGAAGGGAGTTCCACTGGGTTAGGGTGAGGAGTAGAAGGGAGTGCCACTGGGTTAGGGTGAGGAGTAGAGGGAGTTCCACCTGGTTAGGGTGGTAGAAGGGAGTTCCACTGGGTTAGGGTGAGGAGTAGAAGGGAGTTCCACTGGGTTAGGGTGAGTAGTAGAAGGGAGTTCCACTGGGTTAGGGTGAGGAGTAGAAGGGAGTTCCACTGGGTTAGGTGAGTAGTAGAAGGGAGTTCCACTGGGTTAGGGTGAGTAGTAGAAGGGAGTTCCACTGGGTTAGGGTGAGGAGTAGAAGGGAGTTCCACTGGGTTAGGGTGAGGAGTAGAAGGGAGTTCCACTGGGTTAGGGTGAGGAGTAGAAGGGAGTTCCACTGGGTTAGGGTGAGTAGTAGAAGGGAGTTCCACTGGGTTAGGGTGAGGAGTAGAAGAGAGTTCCACTGGGTTAGGGTGAGTAGTTGAAGGGAGTTTCACTGGGTTAGGGTGAGGAGTAGAAGGGAGTTCCACTGGGTTAGGGTGAGGAGTAGAAGAGAGTTCCACTGGGTTAGGGTGAGGAGTAGAAGGGAGTTCCACTGGGTTAGGGTGAGGAGTAGAAGGGAGTTCCACTGGGTTAGGGTGAGGAGTAGAAGGGAGTTCCACTGGGGTAGGGTGAGTAGTAGAAGGGAGTTCCACTGGGTTAGGGTGAGGAGTAGAAGGGAGTTCCACTGGGTTAGGGTGATGAGTAGAAGGGAGTGCCACTGGGTTAGGGTGAGTAGTAGAAGGGAGTTCCACTGGGTTAGTGTGAGGAGTAGAAGGGAGTTCCACTGGGTTAGGGTGAGGAGTAGAAGGGAGTTCCACTGGGTTAGGGTGAGGAGTAGAAGGGAGTGCCACTGGGTTAGGGTGAGGAGTAGAGGGAGTTCCACCTGGTTAGGGTAGGGAGTAGAAGGGAGTTCCACTGGGTTAGGGTGAGGAGTAGAAGGGAGTTCCACTGGGTTAGGGTGGGGAGTAGAAGGGAGTTCCACTGGGTTAGGGTGAGTAGTAGAAGGGAGTTCCACTGCGTTAGGGTGAGGAGTAGAAGGGAGTTCCACTGGGTTAGGGTGAGGAGTAGAAGGGAGTTCCACTGGGTTATGGTGAGGAGTAGAAGGGAGTTCCACTGGGTTAGGGTGAGATTTCTGTTGAGGTGGGAATAGAGAATATTTCTGCTCAAAATAACCAAGGAAAAGTCCAGCCAATTTTTTCAGTGAGATTTGGAATTTGATTTAACCTTTAAAATGTATAAAATGGAGACATGGATACTTACTGTACAGTAATATAATATACTGTGGTTGCTTTGTACTGAATGGGTTAAAATGACTTAGCAGTACATAAAGAATGCCACATTGCTTTAGCGGCTGGAAAGTTAACAGTACATTTACCCACGGAGTCAATTTGATGATCCTCTTTCACAGTAGTCAGCAGGATAGGGAGAGCTTTGCTTCATGGTAAATCTCTCTCTCTCTTCTCTCTCTCTTCACTCTCTTCACTCTCTTCTTTCTCTTCTTCACTCTCTTCTCTCTCTCTTCACTCTCTTCTCTCTCTCTCTTCACTCTCTTCTCTCTCTCTTCACTCTCTTCTTTCTCTCTTCTCTCTTCTTCACTCTCTTCACTCTCTTCTCTCTCTCTCTTCACTCTCTTCTCTCTCTCTCTTCACTCTCTCTCTTCACTCTCTTCTCTCTCTTCACTCTCTTCTCTCTCTTCTTCACTCTCTTCTCTCTCTTCTTCTCTCTCTTCTCTCTCTTCTTCACACTCTTCTCTCTCTCTCTTCACTCTCTTCTCTCTCTCTCTTCACTCTCTTCTCTCTCTCTCTTCACTCTCTTCTTTCTCTTCTTCACTCTCTTCTCTCTCTTCTTCACTCTCTTCTCTCTCTCTCTTCACTCTCTTCTCTCTCTCTCTTCACTCTCTTCTCTCTCTCTCTTCACTCTCTCTCTTCACTCTCTTCTTTCTCTTCTCTCTCTCTTCTTCACTCTCTTCTCTCTCTCTTCACTCTCTTCTCTCTCTTCTTCACTGTCTACTCTCTCTTCGTCACGCTCTTCTCTCTCTCTTCACTCTCTTCTCTCTCTCTTCACTCTCTTCTCTCTCTCTTCACTCTCTTCACTCTCTTCTCTCTCTTTCTTCACTCTCTCTCTTCACTCTCTTCTTTCTCTTCTTCACTATCTTCTCTCTCTCTTCTTCTCTCTCTTCTCTCTCTCTTTACTCTCTTCTCTCTCTCTCTCTTCACTCTCTTCTCTCTCTCTCTTCACTCTCTCTCTTCACTCTCTTCTTTCTCTTCTCTCTCTCTTCTTCACTCTCTTCTCTCTCTCTCTTCACTCTCTTCTCTCTCTTCTTCACTGTCTACTCTCTCTTCGTCACGCTCTTCTCTCTCTCTTCACTCTCTTCTCTCTCTCTTCACTCTCTTCTCTCTCTCTTCTTCTCTCTTCTCTCTCTTTCTCTCTCTTTCTTCACTCTCTTCTTTCTCTCTCTTCACTCTCTTCTCTCTCTTCTTCTCTCTCTTCACTCTCTTTACTCTCTTCTCTCTCTCTCTCTTCACTCTCTTCTCTCTCTCTTCACTCTCTCTCTTTCACTCTCTTCTCCCTCTCTCTCTCTCTCTCTTCACTCTCTTCTCTCTCTCTCTTCACTCTCTTCTCTCTCTCTTCTCTGTCTACTCTCTCTTCTCACTCTCTTCTCTCTCTTTCTCTCTCTTCTCTCTCTCTTCACTCTCTTCTCTCTCTCTTCACTCTCTTCACTCTCTTCTCTCTCTTTCTTCACTCTCTTCTCTCTCTCTTCACTCTCTTCTCTCTCTCTCTTCACTCTCTTCACTCTCTTCTCTCTCTTCTTCACTCTCCACTCTCTTCTCTCTTCTTCACTCTCTTCTCCCTCTCTTCTCTCTCTCTTCACTCTCTTCTCTCTCTCTTCTCTCTCTTCTCTCTCTCTCTTCACTCTCTTCTCTCTCTTCTTCACTCTCTTATCTCTCTTCTTCTCTCTTCTCCCTCTCTTCTCTCTCTCTTCACTCTCTTCTCTCTCTTCTTCACCTCTTCTCTCTCTCTCACTCTCTTCTCTCTCTTCTTCACTCTCTTCACTGTCTCTCTCTGCTGCTTTTCACTCTTGAGCACCTCTTTTACTGAGAGGAACATTCTCTTCTTTGTCTTCTTAATTTTCTTCTCTCTCTTCTTCACTCTCTTCTCTCTCTCTCCACTCTCTTCTCTCTCTTCTTCACTGTCTCTCTTCTTCTCTCTTCTCTTCTCTCTTCTCTCTCTCTTCACTCTCTTCTCTCTCTCTCTCTCTCTCTCTCTCTCTCTCTTCTCTTCTTCTCTCTCTCTCCACTCTCTTCTCTCTCTTCTTCACTGTCTTCTCTCTCTTCTCTCTCTCTTCTTCACTCTCTTATCTCTCTTCTCTCTCTCTTCACTCTCTTCTCTCTCTTCTCTCTCTTCTCTCTCTTCACTCTCTTCTCTCTCTTCTCTCTCTCTCTTCACTCTCTTCTCTCTCTCTTCACACTCTTCTTTCTCTTCTCTCTCTCTCTTTTCTCTCTTCACTCTCTTATCTCTCTCTTCACGCTCTTCTCTCTCTTCACTCTCTTCTCTCTCTCTCTCTTCACTCTCTTCTCTCTCTCTCTTCACTCTCTTCTCTCTCTCTTTTCACTCTCTTCTCTCTCTCTCTTCACTCTCTTCTCTCTCTCTCTTCACTCTCTTCTCTCTCTTCTTCACTCTCTTCTCTCTCTCTTCACTCTCTTCTCTCTCTCTCTCTTCACTCTCTTCTCTCTCTCTCTCTTCTCTCCTTCTCTCTCTTCTCTCTTCTCTCTCTCTCTCTCTCTTCTCTCTCTCTTCACTCTCTTCTCTCTCTCTTTTCACTCTCTTCTCTCTCTCTCCACTCTATTCTCTCTCTTCTTCACTCTCTTCTCTCTCTCTCTTCACTCTCTTCTCTCTCTCTCTTCACCCTCTTCTCTCTCTCTCTCTTCACTCTCTTCTCTCTCTTCTTCACTGTCTCTCTTTGTTGCTTTAGGGTCACGAGTTGAGCACCATTTTACTGAGAGGAACATTCTTAAGTACCCCTTGTCTCTTTATTTTTTAGTTTATGGTATTTCTCTCTATAGGTCATACCTAGAAGAACTAAGAAGAAATGTATTTTTTTTCTGAAAGAACTTCATTTGTTGAGCTTTGTTTTAAAAGAAACACTACAGTTAGAGTGAAGGTCCTTGATTAAGTCAATAAGATGAAATATTTTTCTTTTTTTCAAATTGCAGACATTAATTTTTGGATTAATCTGAATTTAGGTGCAATGACTTTCATTTGGTTTGATCTTCCTCTGGGGCTTAGTTGGTAGAGCATCTTATAAAGCCAGGATAGTTGGTTTGATTGCTAGACCTAAAATGGCGCTGGAAGAAATGGCGCCCAACCAATTATGCTATTATGTGGGGGGGTTTTCATGTTATTTGTAACTTATTTTGTACATAATGTTTCTGCAACCGTATCTTATGGTAGAAAATAGCTTCTGGATATCAGGACAGTGATCACTCACCTCGGATTAGACAAAGAGCTTCTGGATATCAGGACAGTGATCACTCACCTCGGATTAGACAAAGAGCTTCTGGATATCAGGACAGAGATCACTCACCTCGGATTAGACAAAGAGCTTCTGGATATCAGGACAGAGATCACTCACCTCGGATTAGACAAAGAGCTTCTGGATATCAGGACAGAGATCACTCACCTCGGATTAGACAAAGAGCTTCTGGATATCAGGACAGCGATCACTCACCTCGGATTAGACAAAGAGCTTCTGGATATCAGGACAGAGATCACTCACCTCGGATTAGACAAAGAGCTTCTGGATATCAGGACAGAGATCACTCACCTCGGATTAGACAAAGAGCTTCTGGATATCAGGACAGCGATCACTCACCTCGGATTAGACAAAGAGCTTCTGGATATCAGGACAGAGATCACTCACCTCGGATTAGACAAAGAGCTTCTGGATATCAGGACAGCGATCACTCACCTCGGATTAGACAAAGAACTTCTGGATATCAGGACAGAGATCACTCACCTCGGATTAGACAAAGAACTTCTGGATATCAGGACAGAGATCACTCACCTCGGATTAGACAAAGAGTTTATGGATATCAGGACAGAGATCACTCACCTCGGATTAGACAAAGAGCTTCTGGATATCAGGACAGAGATCACTCACCTCGGATTAGACAAAGAACTTCTGGATATCAGGACAGAGATCACTCACCTCGGATTAGACAAAGAGTTTATGGATATCAGGACAGAGATCACTCACCTCGGATTAGACAAAGAGCTTCTGGATATCAGGACAGAGATCACTCACCTCGGATTAGACGAAGAGCTTCTGGATATCAGGACAGCGATCACTCACCTCGGATTAGACAAAGATTTCTTCTTCAACAAGCAAGACTCACAGGAGATTCTCCAAACACCCGACAAGGCCAACATCCCCGTTATTTTTAAGAGGAGGAAACGCATGTACAGGGGACACAGAGCCGGATGCCTCGTGAGGACCCGCAGAAGGTGTGTGGGAAAGCTAACGTTACCGTCAATATTACTCGCCAACGTGCAATCATTGGATGATAAATTAGACGAGGTACGATCACGAGTATTCTACCAACGGGACATCAAAAACTGTAATATCCTATGCTTCACTGAATCGTGGCTGAATGACGACATGGATATTCAGCTAGCGGGATACACGCTGCACCGGCAGGATAGAACACTCCGGTAAGAGGGGGTGTGGTCTGTGCGTATTTGTAAACAACAGCTGGTGCATGAAATCTGAGTTAGTCTCTAGATTTGGCTCGCCTGAAAGACAGTAATATTGAGATAAGCTGAGTTCTCAGCTATACTTTTTGTGGCTGTTTTTTTTACCACCACAGTTAAATGCTGGCACTAAGACCTCACTCAGTCAGCTGTATAAGGAAATAAGCCAACAGGAAACCGCTCACCCAGAGGCGGCGCTCCTAGTGGCCGGAGAATTTAATGCAGGGAACTTAAATCAGTTCTACCAAATTTCGATCAACATGTTAAATGTGCAACCAGAGGGAGAAAAAAAAATCCAGATCACCTTTACTCCACACACAGAGACCCGAACAAAGCTCTCCCTCGCCCTCCATTTGGCAAATCTGACCATAACTCTATCCTCCTGAATCCTGCTTACAAGCAAAAATTAAAGCAGGAAGCACCAGTGACTCAGTCTATAAAATAAGTGGTCAGATGAAGCAGATGCTAAACTACAGGACTGCTTTGCTATTACAGACTGGAACATGTTCCGGGATTCTTCCGATGGCATTGAGGAGTACACCACATCAGTCACTGGCTTTATCAATAAGTGCATTGAGGACGTCGTCCCCACATTGACTGTACGTACATACCACAACCAGAAGCCATGGATGACAGGCAACATTTGCAGCTGCGGGACTTGCAGAGGGTGGTGAAACGTACAGAGGGTAGTGCGTACGGCCCAGTACACTGTGACTAAGCTTCCTGTCGTCCAGGACCTCTACACCAGGCGGTGTCAGAGGAAGGCCCTAATATCTTGTCAAAGACCCCAGTCACCCCAGTCATAGATTGTTTTCTCTACTTCCGCATGGCAGGCGGTACCGGAGTGCCAAGTCTAGGACAAAAAGGCTTCTCAACAGTTTTTAACCCCAAGCCATAAGACTCCTGAACAGGTCATCAAATGGCTTCCCGGACTATTTGCATTGTGTGACCCCCCCAACCCCTCTTTTACTCTGCTGCTACTCTCTGTTTAACATATACGCATAGTCACTTTAACTATACATTCATGTACATATGTACTCAATACTACCTACATTTGTCCGATCAACCACTGCTCCCGCACATTGACTAACCGGGCTATCTGCATTGTGTCCCACCACCCACCACCTGCCAACCTCTCTTTACGCTACTGCTACTCTCTGTTCATCATAAATGCATAGTCACTTTATCCATATCTACATGTACATACTACCTCAATCAGCCTGACTAACCGGTGTCTGTATGTGGCCTCTCACCTGTATATAACCTCTCTACTATATATAGCCTCTCTACTATATATAGTCTCTCTACTGTATATAGCCTCTCTACTGTATAAAGCCTCTCTACTGTATACAGCCTCTCTACTGTATATAGCCTCTCTACTGTATATAGCCTCTCTACTGTATATAGCCTCTCTACTGTTTATAGCCTCTCTACTGTTTATAGCCTCTCTACTGTATATAGCCTCTCTACTGTATATAGCCTCGCTACTGTATATAGCCTCTCTATTGTATATAGCCTCGCTACTGTATATAGCCTCTCTACTGTATATAGCCTCTCTACTGTATATAGCCTCTCTACTGTATATAACCTCTCTACTGTATATAGCCTCGCTACTGTATATAGCCTCTCTAATGTATATAGCCTCGCTACTGTATGTAGCCTCGCTACTGTATATAGCCTCTACTGTATATAGCCTCTCTACTGTATATAACCACTATACTGTATATAGCCTCTCTACTGTATATAGCCTCTCTACTGTATATAGCCTCTCTACTGTATATAGCCTCGCTACTGTATATAGCCTCTCTACTGTATATAGCCTCGCTACTGTATATAGCCTCTCTACTGTGTATAGCCTCTACTGTATATAGCCTCTCTACTGTATGTAGCCTCTCTACTGTATATAGCCTCTACTGTATATAGCCTCTCTACTGTATATAACCTCTCTACTGTATATAGCATCTACTGTATATAGCCTCTCTACTGTATATAACCTCTCTACTGTATATAGCCTCTACTGTATATAGCCTCTCTACTGTATGTAGCCTCTCTACTGTATATAGCCCCTCTACTGTATATAGTCTCTCTACCTTATGTAGCCTCTCTACTGTATATAACCTCTGCTGTATATAGCCTCTACTGTATATAACCTCTACTGTATATAGCCTCTCTACTGTATATAGCCTCTCTACTGTATATAGCCTCTACTGTATATAGCCTCTCTACTGTATATAGCCTCACTATTGTATATAGCCTCTCTGCTGTATATAGCCTCTCTACTGTATATAACCTCTCTACTGTATATAACCTCTCTACTGTATATAGCCTCTCTACTGTATATAAGGTCTACTACACCTGTTGTATTCAGCATTTCACTGTGAGGTCTACCTACACCTGTTGTATTCAGCATTTCAGTGTAAGGTCTACTACACCTGTTATATTCAGCATTTCACTGTAAGGTCTACTACACCTGTGGAATTCAGCATTTCACTGTAAGGTCTACTACACCTGTTGTATTCAGCATTTCACTGTGAAGTCTACTTCACCTGTTGTATTCAGCATTTCACTGCAAGGTCTACTACACCTGTTGTATTCAGCATTTCACTGTAAAGTCTACTAAACCTGTTGTATTCAGCATTTCACTGTGAGGTCTACTACACCTGTTGTATTCAGCATTTCACTGTGAGGTCTACTACACCTGTTGTATTCAGCATTTCACTATGAGGTCTACTACACCTGTTGTATTCAGCATTTCACTGCAAGGTCTACTACACCTGTTGTATTCAGCATTTCACTGCAAGGTCTAC
The DNA here is from genome assembly GCF_034236695.1 of Oncorhynchus nerka. NCBI lineage: Eukaryota > Metazoa > Chordata > Actinopteri > Salmoniformes > Salmonidae > Oncorhynchus > Oncorhynchus nerka. The sequence goes on from NC_088415.1 coordinate 91,089,170, forward strand.
TACACCTGTTGTATTCAGCATTTCACTGCAAGGTCTACTACACCTGTTGTATTCAGCATTTCACTGCAAGGTCTACTACACCTGTTGTATTCAGCATTTCACTGTAAGGTCTACCTACACCTGTTGTATTCAGCATTTCACTGCAAGGTCTACTACACCTGTTGTATTCAGCATTTCACTGTAACGTCTACTACACCTGTTATATTCAGCATTTCACTGTAAGGTCTACTACACCTGTTGTATTCAGCATTTCACTGTGAGGTCTACTACACCTGTTATATTCAGCATTTCACTGTAAGGTCTACTACACCTGTTGTATTCAACATTTCACTGTAAGGTCTACTACACCTGTTATATTCAGCATTTCACTGTCAGGTCTACTACACCTGTTGTATTCAGCATTTCACTGTCAGGTCTACTACACCTGTTGTATTCAGCATTTCACTGCAAGGTCTACTACACCTGTTGTATTCAGCATTTCACCTCAAGGTCTACTACACCTGTTGTATTCAGCATTTCACTGCAAGGTCTACTACACCTGTTGTATTCAGCATTTCACTGCAAGGTCTACTACACCTGTTGTATTCAGCATTTCACTGTAAGGTCTACCTACACCTGTTGTATTCAGCATTTCACTGCAAGGTCTACTACACCTGTTGTATTCAGCATTTCACTGTAACGTCTACTACACCTGTTATATTCAGCATTTCACTGTAAGGTCTACTACACCTGTTGTATTCAGCATTTCACTGTAAGGTCTACCTACATCTGTTGTATTCAGCATTTCACTGTAAGGTCTACTACACCTGTTGTATTCAGCATTTCACTGTAAAGTCTACTACACCTGTTGTATTCAGCATTTCACTGTGAGGTCTACTACACCTGTTATATTCAGCATTTCACTGTAAGGTCTACTACACCTGTTGTATTCAACATTTCACTGTAAGGTCTACTACACCTGTTATATTCAGCATTTCACTGTCAGGTCTACTACACCTGTTGTATTCAGCATTTCACTGTAAGGTCTACTACACCTGTTGTATTCAGCATTTCACTGTAAGGTCTACTACACCTGTTGTATTCAGCATTTCACTGTGAGGTCTACTACAGCTGTTGTATTCAGCATTTCACTGTGAGGTCTACTACACCTGTTGTATTCAGCATTTCACTGTAAGGTCTACTACACCTGTTGCATTCAGCATTTCACTGTCAGGTCTACTACACCTGTTGTATTCAGCATTTCACTGTCAGGTCTACTACACCTGTTGTATTCAGTATTTCACTATAAGGTCTACTACACCTGTTGTATTCAGCATTTCACTGTAAGGTCTACTACACCTGTTGTATTCAGTATTTCACTGTAAGGTCTACTACACCTGTTGTAAGGTCTACTACACCTGTTGTATTCAGTATTTCACTGTAAGGTCTACTACACCTGTTGTAAGGTCTACTACACCTGTTGTAAGGTCTACTACACCTGTTGTATTCAGTATTTCACTATAAGGTCTACTACACCTGTTGTATTCAGTATTTCACTGTAAGGTCTGCTACACCTGTTGTAAGGTCTACTACACCTGTTGTAAGGTCTACTACACCTGTTGTATTCAGCATTTCACTGTAAGGTCTACTACACCTGTTGTATTCAGCATTTCACTGTCAGGTCTACTACACCTGTTGTATTCAGCATTTCACTGTCAGGTCTACTACACCTGTTGTATTCAGCATTTCACTGTAAGGTCTACCTACACCTGTTGTATTCAGCATTTCACTGTGAGGTCTACTACACCTGTTGTATTCAGCATTTCACTGTCAGGTCTACTACACCTGTTGTATTCAGCATTTCACTGTAAGGTCTACTACAACTGTTGTATTCAGCATTTCACTGTAAGGTCTACTACACCTGTTGTATTCAGCATTTCACTGTAAGGTCTACTACACCTGTTGTATTCAGCATTTCACTGTGAGGTCTACTACACCTGTTGTATTCAGCATTTCACTGTAAGGTCTACTACACCTGTTGTATTCAGCATTTCACTGTAAGGTCTACTACACCTGTTGTATTCAGCATTTCACTGTAAGGTCTACTACACCTGTTATATTCAGCATTTCACTGTAAGGTCTACTACACCTGTTGTATTCAGCATTTCACTGTAAGGTCTACTACACCTGTTGTATTCAGCATTTCACTGTCAGGTCTACTACACCTGTTGCATTCAGCATTTCACTGTCAGGTCTACTACACCTGTTGTATTCAGCATTTCACTGTAAGCATTTCACTGTAGTCTACTACACCTGTTGTATTCAGCATTTCACTGTGAGGTCTACTACACCTGTTGTATTCAGCATTTCACTGTCATGTCTACTACACCTGTTGTATTCAGCATTTCACTGTCAGGTCTACTACACCTGTTGTATTCAGCATTTCACTGTCAGGTCTACTACACCTGTTGTATTCAGCATTTCACTGTAAGGTCTACTACACCTGTTGTATTCAGCATTTCACTGTAAGGTCTACTACACCTGTTGTATTCAGCATTTCACTGTAAGGTCTACTACACCTGTTGTATTCAGCATTTCACTGTAAGGTCTACTACACCTGTTGTATTCAGCATTTCACTGTAAGGTCTACTACACCTGTTGTATTCAGCGCATGTCACAAATAAACTTTGATTTGATTTGATAGACTACCCAAACATACAACATTATGCACGCTTGACTGTAAATGGCTTTGGGTTAAAGTGCTAAATGTCACATTATATATATAAATATATATGTATCTTGGCACACAAGACTTTTCACCATGCTGAAGCAGTAAATCGGTACTCCATCTCCTCTGTAACTGTTGGTAACGATCTGACTACAGTAAAACCCACTGACCAAGAATGTGAATTTAGAGAATTCTTTCCATCTGGTCTTTTAACATAACAACATGACGTTACCCTGTCGACCCCACACTCTGCCGACGAGACACATTCACCACAACATGACGTTACCCTGTCGACCCCACACTCTGCCGATGAGACACATTCACCACAACATGACGTTACCCTGTCGACCCCACACTCTGCCGATGAGACACATTCAACACATAACAACATGACGTTACCCTGTCGACCCCACACTCTGCCGATGAGACACATTCACCACAACATGACGTTACCCTGTCGACCCCACACTCTGCCGATGAGACACATTCAACACATAACAACATGACGTTACCCTGTCGACCCCACACTCTGCCGATGAGACACATTCAACACATAACAACATGACGTTACCCTGTCGACCCCACACTCTGCCGATGAGACACATTCACCACAACATGACGTTACCCTGTCGACCCCACACTCTGCCGATGAGACACATTCAACACATAACAACATGACGTTACCCTGTCGACCCCACACTCTGCCGATGAGACACATTCACCACAACATGACGTTACCCTGTCGACCCCACACTCTGCCGATGAGACACATTCAACACATAACAACATGACGTTACCCTGTCGACCCCACACTCTGCCGATGAGACACATTCACCACAACATGACGTTACCCTGTCGGCCCACACTCTGCCGATGAGACACATTCACCACAGCATGACGTTACCCTGTCGACCCCACACTCTGCCGATGAGACACATTCACCACAACATGACGTTACCCTGTCGACCCCACACTCTGCCGATGAGACACATTCACCACATAACAACATGACGTTACCCTGTCGACCCCACACTCTGCCGATGAGACACATTCACCACAACATGACGTTACCCTGTCGACCCCACACTCTGCCGATGAGACACATTCACCACAACATGACGTTACCCTGTCGACCCCACACTCTGCCGATGAGACACATTCACCACAACATGACGTTACCCTGTCGACCCCACACTCTGCCGATGAGACACATTCACCACAACATGACGTTACCCTGTCGACCCCACACTCTACCGATGAGACACATTCACCACAACATGACGTTACCCTGTCGACCCCACACTCTGCCGATGAGACACATTCACCACAACATGACGTTACCCTGTCGACCCCACACTCTGCCGATGAGACACATTCACCACAACATGACGTTACCCTGTCGACCCCACACTCTACCGATGAGACACATTCACCACAACATGACGTTACCCTGTCGACCCCACACTCTGCCGATGAGACACATTCACCACAACATGACGTTACCCTGTCGACCCCACACTCTGCCGATGAGACACATTCACCACAACATGACGTTACCCTGTCGACCCCACACTCTGCCGATGAGACACATTCACCACAACATGACGTTACCCTGTCGACCCCACACTCTGCCGATGAGACACATTCACCACAACATGACGTTACCCTGTCGACCCCACACTCTGCCGATGAGACACATTCACCACAACATGACGTTACCCTGTCGACCCCACACTCTGCCGATGAGACACATTCACCACAACATGACGTTACCCTGTCGACCCCACACTCTGCCGATGAGACACATTCACCACATAACAACATGACGTTACCCTGTCGACCCCACACTCTGCCGATGAGACACATTCACCACATAACAACATGACGTTACCCTGTCGACCCCACACTCTGCCGATGAGACACATTCACCACATAACAACATGACGTTACCCTGTCGACCCCACACTCTGCCGATGAGACACATTCACCACAACATGACGTTACCCTGTCGACCCCACACTCTGCCGATGAGACACATTCACCACAACATGACGTTACCCTGTCGACCCCACACTCTGCCGATGAGACACATTCACCACATAACAACATGACGTTACCCTGTCGACCCCACACTCTGCCGATGAGACACATTCACCACAACATGACGTTACCCTGTCGACCCCACACTCTGCCGATGAGACACATTCACCACAACATGACGTTACCCTGTCGACCCCACACTCTGCCGATGAGACACATTCACCACAACATGACGTTACCCTGTCGACCCCACACTCTGCCGATGAGACACATTCACCACAACATGACGTTACCCTGTCGACCCCACACTCTGCCGATGAGACACATTCACCACATAACAACATGACGTTACCCTGTCGACCCCACACTCTGCCGATGAGACACATTCACCACAACATGACGTTACCCTGTCGACCCCACACTCTGCCGATGAGACACATTCACCACAACATGACGTTACCCTGTCGACCCCACACTCTGCCGATGAGACACATTCACCACAACATGACGTTACCCTGTCGACCCCACACTCTGCCGATGAGACACATTCACCACAACATGACGTTACCCTGTCGACCCCACACTCTGCCGATGAGACACATTCACCACAACATGACGTTACCCTGTCGACCCCACACTCTGCCGATGAGACACATTCACCACAACATGACGTTACCCTGTCGACCCCACACTCTGCCGATGAGACACATTCACCACAACATGACGTTACCCTGTCGACCCCACACTCTGCCGATGAGACACATTCACCACAACATGACGTTACCCTGTCGACCCCACACTCTGCCGATGAGACGCATTCACCACAACATGAAGTTACCCTGTCGACCCCACACTCTGCCGATGAGACGCATTCACCACAACATGACGTTACCCTGTCGACCCCACACTCTGCCGATGAGACACATTCACCACAACATGAAGTTACCCTGTCGACCCCACACTCTGCCGATGAGACACATTCACCACAACATGACGTTACCCTGTCGACCCCACACTCTGCCGATGAGACACATTCACCACAACATGACGTTACCCTGTCGACCCCACACTCTGCCGATGAGACACATTCACCACAACATGACGTTACCCTGTCGACCCCACACTCTACCGATGAGACACATTCACCACAACATGAAGTTACCCTGTCGACCCCACACTCTGCCGATGAGACACATTCACCACAACATGAAGTTACCCTGTCGACCCCACACTCTGCCGATGAGACACATTCACCACAACATGAAGTTACCCTGTCGACCCCACACTCTGCCGATGAGACACATTCACCACAACATGACGTTACCCTGTCGACCCACACTCTGCCGATGAGACACATTCACCACAACATGACGTTACCCTGTCGACCCCACACTCTGCCGATGAGACACATTCACCACAACATTACGTTACCCTGTCGACACCACACTCTGCCGATGAGACACATTCACCACAACATGAGACGTTACCAACATGTCGACACCACACTCTGCCGATGAGACACATTCACCACAACATGACGTTACCCTGTCGGCCCCACACTCTGCCGATGAGACACATTCACCACAACATGACGTTACCCTGTCGACCCCACACTCTGCCGATGAGACACATTCACCACAACATGACGTTACCCTGTCGACCCCACACTCTGCCGATGAGACACATTCACCACAACATGACGTTACCCTGTCGACCCACACTCTGCCGATGAGACACATTCACCACAACATGACGTTACCCTGTCGACACCACACTCTGCCGATGAGACACATTCACCACAACATGACGTTACCCTGTCGACACCACACTCTGCCGATGAGACACATTCACCACAACATGAAGTTACCCTGTCGACCCCACACTCTGCCGATGAGACACATTCACCACAACATGAAGTTACCCTGTCGACCCCACACTCTGCCGATGAGACACATTCACCACAACATGAAGTTACCCTGTCGACCCCACACTCTGCCGATGAGACACATTCACCACAACATGACGTTACCCTGTCGACACCACACTCTGCCGATGAGACACATTCACCACAACATGACGTTACCCTGTCGACCCCACACTCTGCCGATGAGACACATTCACCACAACATGACGTTACCCTGTCGACCCCACACTCTGCCGATGAGACACATTCACCACAACATGACGTTACCCTGTCGACCCCACACTCTGCCGATGAGACACATTCACCACAACATGACGTTACCCTGTCGACCCCACACTCTGCCGATGAGACACATTCACCACAGCATGACGTTACCCTGTCGACCCCACACTCTGCCGATGAGACACATTCACCACAACATGAAGTTACCCTGTCGACCCCACACTCTGCCGATGAGACACATTCACCACAACATGACGTTACCCTGTCGACCCCACACTCTGCCGATGAGACACATTCACCACAACATGACGTTACCCTGTCGACCCCACACTCTGCCGATGAGACACATTCACCACAACATGACGTTACCCTGTCGACCCCACACTCTGCCGATGAGACACATTCACCACATAACAACATGACGTTACCCTGTCGACCCCACACTCTGCCGATGAGACACATTCACCACAACATGACGTTACCCTGTCGACACCACACTCTGCCGATGAGACACATTCACCACAACATGAAGTTACCCTGTCGACCCCACACTCTGCCGATGAGACACATTCACCACAACATGACGTTACCCTGTCGACCCCACACTCTGCCGATGAGACACATTCACCACAACATGACGTTACCCTGTCGACACATTCACCACAACATGACGTTACCCTGTCGACCCCACACTCTGCCGATGAGACACATTCACCACAACATGAAGTTACCCTGTCGACCCACACTCTGCCGATGAGACACATTCACCACAACATGAAGTTACCCTGTCGACCCCACACTCTGCCGATGAGACACATTCACCACAACATGACGTTACCCTGTCGACCCCACACTCTGCCGATGAGACACATTCACCACAACATGACGTTACCCTGTCGACACCACACTCTGCCGATGAGACACATTCACCACAACATGACGTTACCCTGTCGACCCCACACTCTGCCGATGAGACACATTCACCACAACATGACGTTACCCTGTCGACCCCACACTCTGCCGATGAGACACATTCACCACAACATGACGTTACCCTGTCGACACCACACTCTGCCGATGAGACACATTCACCACAACATGACGTTACCCTGTCGACCCCACACTCTGCCGATGAGACACATTCACCACAACATGACGTTACCCTGTCGACCCCACACTCTGCCGATGAGACACATTCACCACAACATGACGTTACCCTGTCGACCCCACACTCTGCCGATGAGACACATTCACCACAACATGACGTTACCCTGTCGACCCACACTCTGCCGATGAGACACATTCACCACAACATGACGTTACCCTGTCGACCCCACACTCTGCCGATGAGACACATTCACCACAACATGACGTTACCCTGTCTGCCGACCCCCACACTCTGCCGATGAGACACATTCACCACAACATGACGTTACCCTGTCGACCCCACACTCTGCCGATGAGACACATTCACCACAACATGACGTTACCCTGTCGACCCCACACTCTGCCGATGAGACACATTCACCACAACATGAGACGTTACCTGTCGAACCCACACTCTGCCGATGAGACACATTCACCACAACATGACGTTACCCTGTCGACCCACACTCTGCCGATGAGACACATTCACCACAACATGACGTTACCCTGTCGACCCACACACTCACCACAACCGATGAGACACATTCACCACAACATGACGTTACCCTGTCGACCCCACACTCTGCCGATGAGACACATTCACCACAACATGACGTTACCCTGTCGACCCCACACTCTGCCGATGAGACACATTCACCACAACATGACGTTACCCTGTCGACCCCACACTCTGCCGATGAGACACATTCACCACAACAACATGACGTTACCCTGTCGACCCCACACTCTGCCGATGAGACACATTCACCACAACATGACGTTACCCTGTCGACACCACACTCTGCCGATGAGACACATTCACCACAACATGAAGTTACCCTGTCGACCCCACACTCTGCCGATGAGACACATTCACCACAACATGCCCCTGATCTGCCGATGAGACACATTCACCACAACATGACGTTACCCTGTCACCACCACACTCTGCCGATGAGACACATTCACCACAACATGACGTTACCCTGTCGACCCCACACTCTGCCGATGAGACACATTCACCACAACATGACGTTACCCTGTCGACCCCACACTCTGCCGATGAGACACATTCACCACAACATGACGTTACCCTGTCGACCCCACACTCTGCCGATGAGACACATTCACCACAACATGACGTTACCCTGTCGAGCCCACACTCTGCCGATGAGACACATTCACCACAACATGACGTTACCCTGTCGACCCCACACTCTGCCGATGAGACACATTCACCACAACATGACGTTACCCAACATGACACTCTGCCGATGAGACACATTCACCACAACATGACGTTACCCTGTCGACCCCACACTCTGCCGATGAGACACATTCACCACAACATGACGTTACCCTGTCGACCCACACTCTGCCGATGAGACACATTCACCACAACATGACGTTACCCTGTCGACCCCACACTCTGCCGATGAGACACATTCACCACAACATGACGTTACCCTGTCGACCCCACACTCTGCCGATGAGACACATTCACCACAACATGACGTTACCCTGTCGACCCCACACTCTGCCGATGAGACACATTCACCACAACATGACGTTACCCTGTCGACCCCACACTCTGCCGATGAGACACATTCACCACAACATGACGTTACCCTGTCGACCCCACACTCTGCCGATGAGACACATTCACCACATAACATGACGTTACCCTGTCGACCCCACACTCTGCCGATGAGACACATTCACCACAACATGACGTTACCCTGTCGACCCCACACTCTGCCGATGAGACACATTCACCACAACATGACGTTACCCTGTCGACCCCACACTCTGCCGATGAGACACATTCACCACAACATGACGTTACCCTGTCGACCCCACACTCTGCCGATGAGACACATTCACCACAACAACATGACGTTACCCTGTCGACCCCACACTCTGCCGATGAGACACATTCACCACAACATGAAGTTACCCTGTCGACCCCACACACCACAACATGAAGTTACTGTCCGCCGATGAGACACATTCACCACAACATGACGTTACCCTGTCGACCCCACACTCTGCCGATGAGACACATTCACCACAACATGACGTTACCCTGTCGACACCACACTCTGCCGATGAGACACATTCACCACAACATGACGTTACCCTGTCGACCCCACACTCTGCCGATGAGACACATTCACCACAACATGACGTTACCCTCTGTCGGCCCCACACTCTGCCGATGAGACACATTCACACAACATGACGTTACCCTGTCCCCCACACTCTGATGAGACACATTCACCACATAACAACATGACGTTACCCTGTCGACCCCACACTCTGCCGATGAGACACATTCACCACAACATGACGTTACCCTGTCGACCCCACACTCTGCCGATGAGACACATTCACCACAACATGAAGTTACCTGTCGACCCCACACTCTGCCGATGAGACACATTCACCACAACATGACGTTACCCTGTTGACCCCACACTCTGCCGATGAGACACATTCACCACATAACAACATGACGTTACCCTGTCGACCCCACACTCTGCCGATGAGACACATTCACCACAACATGACGTTACCCTGTCGACCCCACACTCTGCCGATGAGACACATTCACCACAACATGACGTTACCCTGTCGACCCCACACTCTGCCGATGAGACACATTCACCACAACATGACGTTACCCTGTCGACCCCACACTCTGCCGATGAGACACATTCACCACAACATGACGTTACCCTGTCGACCCACACTCTACCGATGAGACACATTCACCACAACATGAAGTTACCCTGTCGACCCCACACTCTGCCGATGAGACACATTCACCACAACATGAAGTTACCCTGTCGACCCCACACTCTGCCGATGAGACACATTCACCACAACATGAAGTTACCCTGTCGACCCCACACTCTGCCGATGAGACACATTCACCACAACATGACGTTACCCTGTCGACCCCACACTCTGCCGATGAGACACATTCACCACAACATGACGTTACCCTGTCGACCCCACACTCTGCCGATGAGACACATTCACCACAACATGACGTTACCCTGTCGACACCACACTCTGCCGATGAGACACATTCACCACAACATGACGTTACCCTGTCGACACCACACTCTGCCGATGAGACACATTCACCACAACATGAAGTTACCCTGTCGACCCCACACTCTGCCGATGAGACACATTCACCACAACATGACGTTACCCTGTTGACCCCACACTCTGCCGATGAGACACATTCACCACAACATGACGTTACCCTGTCGACCCCACACTCTGCCGATGAGACACATTCACCACAACATGACGTTACCCTGTCGACACCACACTCTGCCGATGAGACACATTCACCACAACATGACGTTACCCTGTCGACCCCACACTCTGCCGATGAGACACATTCACCACAACATGACGTTACCCTGTCGACCCCACACTCTGCCGATGAGACACATTCACCACAACATGACGTTACCCTGTCGACCCCACACTCTGCCGATGAGACACATTCACCACAACATGACGTTACCCTGTCGACCCCACACTCTGCCGATGAGACACATTCACCACAACATGACGTTACCCTGTCGACCCCACACTCTGCCGATGAGACACATTCACCACAACATGACGTTACCCTGTCGACCCCACACTCTGCCGATGAGACACATTCACCACAGCATGACGTTACCCTGTCGACCCCACACTCTGCCGATGAGACACATTCACCACAACATGAAGTTACCCTGTCGACCCCACACTCTGCCGATGAGACACATTCACCACAACATGACGTTACCCTGTCGACCCCACACTCTGCCGATGAGACACATTCACCACAACATGACGTTACCCTGTCGAACCCACACTCTGCCGATGAGACACATTCACCACATAACAACATGACGTTACCCTGTCGACCCCACACTCTGCCGATGAGACACATTCACCACAACATGACGTTACCCTGTCGACCCCACACTCTGCCGATGAGACACATTCACCACAACATGACGTTACCCTGTCGACCCCACACTCTGCCGATGAGACACATTCACCACAACATGACGTTACCCTGTCGACCCCACACTCTGCCGATGAGACACATTCACCACAACATGACGTTACCCTGTCGACCCCACACTCTGCCGATGAGACACATTCACCACAACATGAAGTTACCCTGTCGACCCCCACACTCTGCCGATGAGACACATTCACCACAACATGACGTTACCCTGTTGACCCCACACTCTGCCGATGAGACACATTCACCACATAACAACATGACGTTACCCTGTCGACCCCACACTCTGCCGATGAGACACATTCACCACAACATGACGTTACCCTGTCGACCCCACACTCTGCCGATGAGACACATTCACCACAACATGACGTTACCCTGTCGACCCCACACTCTGCCGATGAGACACATTCACCACAACATGACGTTACCCTGTCGACCCCACACTCTGCCGATGAGACACATTCACCACAACATGACGTTACCCTGTCGACCCCACACTCTACCGATGAGACACATTCACCACATAACAACATGACGTTACCCTGTCGACCCCACACTCTGCCGATGAGACACATTCATCACAACATGAAGTTACCCTGTCGACCCCACACTCTGCCGATGAGACACATTCACCACAACATGAAGTTACCCTGTCGACCCCACACTCTGCCGATGAGACACATTCACCACAACATGACGTTACCCTGTCGACCCCACACTCTGCCGATGAGACACATTCACCACAACATGACGTTACCCTGTCGACCCCACACTCTGCCGATGAGACACATTCACCACAACATGACGTTACCCTGTCGACACCACACTCTGCCGATGAGACACATTCACCACAACATGACGTTACCCTGTCGACACCACACTCTGCCGATGAGACACATTCACCACAACATGAAGTTACCCTGTCGACCCCACACTCTGCCGATGAGACACATTCACCACAACATGACGTTACCCTGTCGACCCCACACTCTGCCGATGAGACACATTCACAACAACATGACGTTACCCTGTCGACACCACACTCTGCCGATGAGACACATTCACCACAACATGAAGTTACCCTGTCGACCCCACACTCTGCCGATGAGACACATTCACCACAACATGACGTTACCCTGTCGACCCCACACTCTGCCGATGAGACACATTCACCACAACATGACGTTACCCTGTCGAACCCACACTCTGCCGATGAGACACATTCACCACATAACAACATGACGTTACCCTGTCGACCCCACACTCTGCCGATGAGACACATTCACCACAACATGACGTTACCCTGTCGACCCCACACTCTGCCGATGAGACACATTCACCACAACATGACGTTACCCTGTCGACCCCACACTCTGCCGATGAGACACATTCACCACAACATGACGTTACCCTGTCGACCCCACACTCTGCCGATGAGACACATTCACCACAACATGACGTTACCCTGTCGACCCCACACTCTGCCGATGAGACACATTCACCACAACATGAAGTTACCCTGTCGACCCCACACTCTGCCGATGAGACACATTCACCACAACATGACGTTACCCTGTTGACCCCACACTCTGCCGATGAGACACATTCACCACATAACAACATGACGTTACCCTGTCGACCCCACACTCTGCCGATGAGACACATTCACCACAACATGACGTTACCCTGTCGACCCCACACTCTGCCGATGAGACACATTCACCACAACATGACGTTACCCTGTCGACCCCACACTCTGCCGATGAGACACATTCACCACAACATGACGTTACCCTGTCGACCCCACACTCTGCCGATGAGACACATTCACCACAACATGACGTTACCCTGTCGACCCCACACTCTACCGATGAGACACATTCACCACATAACAACATGACGTTACCCTGTCGACCCCACACTCTGCCGATGAGACACATTCATCACAACATGAAGTTACCCTGTCGACCCCACACTCTGCCGATGAGACACATTCACCACAACATGAAGTTACCCTGTCGACCCCACACTCTGCCGATGAGACACATTCACCACAACATGACGTTACCCTGTCGACCCCACACTCTGCCGATGAGACACATTCACCACAACATGAGCGTTACCCTGTCGACCCCACACTCTGCCGATGAGACACATTCACCACAACATGACGTTACCCTGTCGACACCACACTCTGCCGATGAGACACATTCACCACAACATGACGTTACCCTGTCGACACCACACTCTGCCGATGAGACACATTCACCACAACATGAAGTTACCCTGTCGACCCCACACTCTGCCGATGAGACACATTCACCACAACATGACGTTACCCTGTCGACCCCACACTCTGCCGATGAGACACATTCACAACAACATGACGTTACCCTGTCGACACCACACTCTGCCGATGAGACACATTCACCACAACATGAAGTTACCCTGTCGACCCCACACTCTGCCGATGAGACACATTCACCACAACATGACGTTACCCTGTCGACCCCACACTCTGCCGATGAGACACATTCACCACAACATGACGTTACCCTGTCGACCCCACACTCTGCCGATGAGACACATTCACCACATAACAACATGACGTTACCCTGTCGAATTCCACACTCTGCCGATGAGACACATTCACCACAACATGACGTTACCCTGTCGACCCCACACTCTGCCGATGAGACACATTCACCACAACATGAAGTTACCCTGTCGACCCCACACTCTGCCGATGAGACACATTCACCACAACATGACGTTACCCTGTTGACCCCACACTCTGCCGATGAGACACATTCACCACATAACAACATGACGTTACCCTGTCGACCCCACACTCTGCCGATGAGACACATTCACCACAACATGACGTTACCCTGTCGACCCCACACTCTGCCGATGAGACACATTCACCACAACATGACGTTACCCTGTCGACCCCACACTCTGCCGATGAGACACATTCACCACAACATGACGTTACCCTGTCGACCCCACACTCTGCCGATGAGACACATTCACAACAACATGACGTTACCCTGTCGACCCCACACTCTGCCGATGAGACACATTCACCACAACATGACGTTACCCTGTCGACCCCACACTCTGCCGATGAGACACATTCACCACATAACAACATGACGTTACCCTGTCGACCCCACACTCTGCCGATGAGACACATTCACCACAACATGACGTTACCCTGTCGACCCCACACTCTGCCGATGAGACACATTCACCACAACATGAAGTTACCCTGTCGACCCCACACTCTGCCGATGAGACACATTCACCACAACATGACGTTACCCTGTTGACCCCACACTCTGCCGATGAGACACATTCACCACATAACAACATGACGTTACCCTGTCGACCCCACACTCTGCCGATGAGACACATTCACCACAACATGACGTTACCCTGTCGACCCCACACTCTGCCGATGAGACACATTCACCACAACATGACGTTACCCTGTCGACCCCACACTCTGCCGATGAGACACATTCACCACAACATGACGTTACCCTGTCGACCCCACACTCTGCCGATGAGACACATTCACCACAACATGACGTTACCCTGTCGACCCCACACTCTACCGATGAGACACATTCACCACAACATGAAGTTACCCTGTCGACCCCACACTCTGCCGATGAGACACATTCACCACAACACGAAGTTACCCTGTCGACCCCACACTCTGCCGATGAGACACATGCACCACAACATGAAGTTACCCTGTCGACCCCACACTCTGCCGATGAGACACATTCACCACAACATGACGTTACCCTGTCGACCCCACACTCTGCCGATGAGACACATTCACCACAACATGACGTTACCTTGTCGACCCCACACTCTGCCGATGAGACACATTCACCACAACATGACGTTACCCTGTCGACACCACACTCTGCCGATGAGACACATTCACCACAACATGACGTTACCCTGTCGACACCACACTCTGCCGATGAGACACATTCACCACAACATGACGTTACCCTGTCGACCCCACACTCTGCCGATGAGACACATTCACCACAACATGACGTTACCCTGTCGACCCCACACTCTGCCGATGAGACACATTCACCACATAACAACATGACGTTACCCTGTCGACCCCACACTCTGCCGATGAGACACATTCACCACAACATGACGTTACCCTGTCGACCCCACACTCTGCCGATGAGACACATTCACCACAACATGAAGTTACCCTGTCGACCCCACACTCTGCCGATGAGACACATTCACCACAACATGACGTTACCCTGTTGACCCCACACTCTGCCGATGAGACACATTCACCACATAACAACATGACGTTACCCTGTCGACCCCACACTCTGCCGATGAGACACATTCACCACAACATGACGTTACCCTGTCGACCCCACACTCTGCCGATGAGACACATTCACCACAACATGACGTTACCCTGTCGACCCCACACTCTGCCGATGAGACACATTCACCACAACATGACGTTACCCTGTCGACCCCACACTCTGCCGATGAGACACATTCACCACAACATGACGTTACCCTGTCGACCCCACACTCTACCGATGAGACACATTCACCACAACATGAAGTTACCCTGTCGACCCCACACTCTGCCGATGAGACACATTCACCACAACATGAAGTTACCCTGTCGACCCCACACTCTGCCGATGAGACACATTCACCACAACATGAAGTTACCCTGTCGACCCCACACTCTGCCGATGAGACACATTCACCACAACATGACGTTACCCT